>NC_022014.1:55546180-55548243 GCF_000317375.1 Microtus ochrogaster | reverse complement strand
TTTTTGCTTTTTCGAGACAGGGTTTCTCTGTAGCTTTGGAGCCTGTCCTGGAACTAGCTCTGTAGACCAGGCTGGTCTCGAACTCACAGAGACCCACCTGCCTCTGCCTCCCGAGTGCTGGGATTAAAAGCGTGCGCCACCACCGCCCTGCCATAAATTGTATTTTTATGTGAAGGAGTGCTTTGCCTGCCTATGTACATCACATGTATGTGTAGTACCCACAGAAGCCTGAAGAGAGTATCAGATCCTCTGGAACTGGAGTTATAGACAGTTATGAGCTACCATGGGGATGCTGGAATCTGAACCCATGTCCTCGGAAAGAACAACAGGGACTCTTAGCCTTTGGGCCATCTCTCCAGCCCAGGTCAGATGTATTCTATCCCCCCCCACACACTTCTCCCTGCCCAGTTCCCTTCCCATCCCGTGACGAATGAACTGACAGAGTCAGGCCGTTTTGCATGTATATTCACTCTGTGATTCAGGAAGTCTCGCCAAACAGCCTCAAGCCCAGAATTCCCCAAATGGAAACATCCTCTAACAGAGAGGGGTTTGGGGGCTCATATTTTGGCAACTTCCAGGCTGTCTCTGGGACCACAGGATGGACACCGCTCCAGCAGAATCAGCCTCTCGGGCTTGGCTTTTCTTCCCTCGAAATTTTTAAAGCTTAAGCTCTCATCTCTTTCCAAAGACAGAACTTAAGAAGGGTGGAGTCTCAGAGCAGGGCATTGGGATAACACCATCTAATTGCTCGACAACTACCCTTTAGCTGAGTGGCTTGGGTAGCCCACTCAACCTTTTCTCTCAGTGCTTTCATTTCCCACAAGGGTGAGGAACGAATGCAGTTCGTGGAATGCAGTGCTAAGCATAGAATGCTGCCTGGCTTGCTGTTGAGGGCAGTCCTTGCTGGAAGGTGGGAGAACGAACAATGATAAATGACAGGGAGATAGGATGCTGCTGATCTTGAAGATGGGGAAAGGGACACAAGCCAAACATGGGTGATTTCTGGAACTGACTGAAGGCCAGGAAGATGATTCTCTCTTAGAACTTTGGAGAAAGAAAGAGCACCCTTGATTTTAGCTCAAGGAGATGCATCAGACTCTTGATCTAAAAACTGTATGGTAATGCGTTTGTATTATTGTAAATCTCAGAGGTTCTCAACCTGTAGATCATGACCCCTTTGGGGTTGTATGCCAAATATTTACATTATGATTCATAAGACTAGCAACATTACAGTTATGAAGTAGCAATGAAAATAATTTTAGGGCTAGGGTCACCACAACACGAGAAGCTGTTTTAAAGGGTCACAACTTTAGGAACATTAAGAACCACTGCTCTAAGACCATGTAATTTGTTATAGTAGTAGCAACAGGAAACTAATTCATCAACTAACTTAAAAAAAAAAAAAACAAAACTACCCTATCACTGTGCCACCTCCAACAATCTTCTTTCTCCTCAGTCCCCCGAGCTTCTGGATACACTGGCCTTCTTCCCCAGCAGCCGCCTTCCACAAACAATATGGCCATGATCTAGAACCTCACCATTTTGACCCTTGTGTTGATACAAGTAATAGCAATGGCCTGCTTCTGCTGGCTCCGAGGATGCTATCCGTACAATAACTCAGCATAGAAACACCAGGAAACTACCGACCAACGGATCATTTGCCTGCAGTGATACCGTCGTTGAGCATCCTGGATATTCAGTTACATGGTGAGCAGTGCAACACGTGCCACTTCCTGATAGAGTCTGGGCTGCCCGAGGATGCTCAGCTGGACACTTTGAGTTTTGAGCGCTTGTGCCTCTCTGAAGCTTAAGGGAGCATGTCCTTGCAGTGAGGAGAATTTCTATTCTGTCCCCTGTCATGGGTTAAAAACCTCACAGCTTGTAAAATATAACCACTTGGGGTGGGTGTACTTTTAACTTGAACTATTGTAATGCCTTCATGCAATCAACTAAACAGACCCAATAGATAGATGGATAGATAGATAGATAGATAGATAGATAGATAGATAGATAGATAGATGATAGATAGATAGATAGATAGATAGATAGATAGATAGATAGAT
>NC_022014.1:55533510-55546080 GCF_000317375.1 Microtus ochrogaster | reverse complement strand
TAGATAGATAGATAGATAGATAGATAGATAGATAGATGATAGATAGATAGATAGATAGATAGATAGATAGATAGATAGATAGATAGATAGATAGATCGGTAGATGTAAGCTGAACAAACCATGTCTTTCGGTTGCAGGAGCTTCATGCCACTGTGACCGAAGACTGCTGAAAGATGAAGTCTTTTTTTTTTAAGTTGGAATGACTTGAATCATCAACAGGAACCCCATGACCTACTTGGACACTGAAGGACTCGAGATGACTCAACTATGACTCATGCTAGGTGTGCTAAGCCTTAGTGCAAAGCTCAGATCTACATCTCTGCTAGGTGAATGGAGGTAGACCATGCTTAGTACAGCGCCTGACTGTGTGGCAGTCATGTGGATGAACTTGCCAGCTATGTAAGCACACTGAACATGGCTTGGAAGAGGAAGAAAGGGCAACTTAAGAGGCTACTGTGTTCCTACTTCTCTATTTAAGAAAGGAGTGCTGTGGGCACAGTCAGGGTAGGTGTTCCTTCAGAACTTCTAATTTTGTCTAATGAGAGACCCTAAGACCTAAGACACAGGACATCTTGCTAGGCTCTTTGCCAGTCATCATTGTCAGTTTTATCACCTGCTTCCCATACCAATGTTGTTTGATTGTTTACATACCAGCAATGTCCACTAATGCAGTGGCACGCTGTGTTTAACTCTTTGAACCCTGGGAAATGTATCCAAAGGCTTCCATTATAGAGAGATGGGTCCTAATGGGTCTTGGCTCCATGGTGACAGCCTTAGGCATCTTTTAGTTATGGTTTTGGATGTTCTGCTTGGGCCACAGTGCTCCTTCCTGCCCCGTCCCAAGAAAATTCTTTTGAAATCAAGTTCTCTTCCATTTGTCTCAGTCTTCAGGTGACCCCTGGGGCTGTCAGCACTTTTCACTCAGCTGGGCTCCTTGCTGGGCTCCCACGAGAGCCAACCTTGTTAAAGCTCCATCCTTCATTCAGCTCACTTACTCATTCGTTAAACAAATATTTGTTAATCATCTGCTTTGTGCTAAAGAACAAACAACACTGTTGGTCTAAAACAACCTAACAAGTGAATAATGGATAATTAATTACCATTTATATTTACTTTGTGCCAGGCTAACCTTAAGCCATATGTGTGTGTAATATATATATATATATATATATATATATATATATATATAATCTTTTAGAACTATAGCTTATATACAATATGTATAATAGTGATTACATCACATATAAATATACCTGTATATGTATTCAGTCTTCTTTATGAATGGGTTGGTAGCAATAGAGTCAACAAATTGGAGATTGAAAACATTCAGAAGATACTTAAATCTGTGCTACATACACGCAGACCCTTTCCTCTTTGACATTCTCTAAGGCACTTAGGTAATGATTGTTTACATTGCATTAGATGTAATCAAGTCGCACAGAGATGATCTGAAGCACATGAGAGGATGTGCATGGATTCCATAAAATAAAGATTGTGATATTTCCGTGGACGGTGAAACCAGTCCCCCAAAGACGCTCCCCGCAGCTCCATGAAGTGCTTCCCCAACAGCAAGACGACAAGCCTGAGACACAGCAGTCCCAGGCCACGAACTAGCCACCAGCCTGGCTGTCTAGTCTAAAGAAAAAGAGTGAAATAGTTTAAGACCTGCTTCCTCGGCACCACACACCTCACATGCTCAACAGTCACATATGCCCCATGAGGCTGCACATACACAGGGCATGTTCACTGTCGCAGAACTCTGCCTGGTGTGATGGTCCAGAGTCCTGTGGCTGGCCATAGAAGCCCCAAGGGGTGTCTTCTGCTCTGATACTCACCAGCGGGGAGACTTTAAGCAAATTCCCCAGCCTCTCTGAGTCTCAGGATATTGATCTACAAAACGTGTTTACTATATATGAGCACTCTCATGGAGTTTGGGGGAAGATGAATTAATCCTGGCTTGTTTAGGGGTGCCTCACATACAGTAGACACTTGACCAATAGGTCAATAAGAGCCCCTGCATCAAGCTCCTGAACTGTTAGGAGGTGGAAACAGAGCAGAGCAAGGAGATAGAAGGTGAGAGGGGCCAGCATAGGCAGGCCTTAGCTTTGAACGAGTAGCGCCTAAGGGAGCGAGGAAGCCCCACGGGATCAGCACATGAGAAACACGCAGACTCAAGGCTGTGGTTTGCTAGGCTAGCCCAGGGCTTGCCGTGAAGCCAGTGTGACTGGAAAGGGGTGTATGGGGCTGAGGACAAAAGCACAGCCTGGGGACATGCTGAAGAACCGCACTATGGACCTGGCCATCTGTCCTGAGCATGGGGAGCACTTGTGGTTTTAAGCAGGAAGTGTTGGCATCTGACTCACATGTGAAAGTTATCTTGACCAGCTATGTGTGAAGGGAAGACCACAGAGCTGAGGTAACAGGGGGAGCCCTGTCTGGGGGACGCTCAGCTGGTAGGCCCATGAGAGGGTATAGAGGATGGGGGCCCACAAATTTCATCTCCCAGCCAGCTCCTCATTCAGAAGGCTCTCTGACTGGGAAACTTGGCTGAGCATTCGCCTGGCTCATTCTCTCACTTCCTTAGGTGCTGACTCAGAGATTTCTGCTCTAGTTTCATTTCCAAACACTGTGACAGAATTCGGAGACAACAGCAACTTAGGGGGAAAGGGCTTATTTTAGCTCACGAAACCAGAGCGAGGGCCTTTCGTCTCTGAAGGAAAATCAAGGGACAGGAAACCTCTAGCCACATTTGGTCAAGAGAGGATGTGAATGCTTAGTTCTCAGGTAGCTTTCTCCTTTCTATATTGTCCAGGACCTTAAGTGCAGGGAATGGTGCCGCGGGTCTTCCCACCTCGACTAACGAATCAAGATAATTTCCCAGAGGTAAACCAGTCCCCTTATTAAGACTATTCCCAGGTGAATAGATTGTATCAGGTTGATAATTAATTGAACTGCCACAATCTCCTTTTCAGAATAGGCTTCCTATCCCCTTTTTCTGGTTTATTTTTTTCCCTCCTTATCCCAAACTAATTTATACTGTATTTTAAGAGTCTCATTATTGTTCATACAAGGGCCAATATGATATGATAACATGGTTTTTGTCACCTCTGTTCCTCACCGAATCCCAAAATTCTACATCACAAAGCTGGTGTTTATGAACTATTGTAGAATGAACCAGTGAATGACTAGCATAGGGAGGCAAGAGAGCAGGTGCCGAGATACTGGAGCTTGGAGAGCCGCACAGAGCGAGCAGCAGAACCATGCTGCAAGCCAGGCCTCACGGTTCCCACCCTGGACTCCTTCCTCTCTGCTTCTCGGTACCTCATCTAAATTTCTTCTGTGTCCGCAGGGCTCTCCATGGGTCCCCTCTGCTCAGTTGTCTCTTTTCCTCTTGTGGTAGCCACTCTTAACCACCCTCTCCTTCTCCCCAGAATGTGCATCCCCTTGGCTGAGCTTTCAAAACCTGGCCAACTGTAGGGTCTGGAGAATTACTGCATCGTGTGAAAGAAAAGGAGCAAGATGCCAAGGTCAGATTTCTAACCTGTTTTTTCTACTCCGGCCATCTGTCTAGTAAGGTGCAGAGACAGTGACTCCAGGTGAGGGTGATGGGAAATGCAGAATGGGAAAACGAAGCCGGATCATGGTCCTCCATTGGCCACAGCTGCTGCTGAACACTGGTGGTTGGGTGTGCAGTTTGCTCTGGTACCTGTGCAGGGACTGAGGGCAGAAACTTCATCAAATCTGTCTTCATGAACAGAAGCATGGCGCCATAGTCCACTTCCCATGGCTGGGTTGTTTATAAAGAATAAATGGTGACGCCCGTATCTGAGAGTGGCCTCCTGGCTGCATCCAAACCTGCAGAGGGCCTCACTTTCTAAAGCAGAATATAAGAGGGGGTTTTTACAGCAGAGGGATTCCTGCAGCAAGTGAATTCATCAATCCATAGATGCATCCGGCCATTCAAGAGCCAGCCTTCCAGCCCCCACAGGCCTCGCATCTCCAATACCATTAGCACGTGGCTTGAAGATTATGTTTTCCATCCATGATTTTGGAATCACATCTAAACATAGCTTCAGGCTTTCTTCTCATCTGGTGGAGAGGTTCTTAAACCAGGTCACTCCACTCTTCCGCCTCTTCCCGACAAGCAGAGCGGGCTGCTTCAGCTTGCCTGTTTGCTGTCCATCAAGGTCTCTCACTCTAGCCCACAGCAAAATTTTCCTCTTTTTTCTGAATAATACAATAGTCAAGTGCTGATTGGTTGGACTCCAGGCATTTTTGCAAACCTGCAGTGCTGCGCATGCATATCCCTCTCCACAGTCAGAATACCTACTTGGAATAGCCCCCAGGTGAGAAGTAAAGTTCGACTCAATCCTAGTGTCTGAATCTAACTCTGAGCTTTTCTTTACCCAGTATACACTTTCCATTCATTCATTCATTCATTCATTCATTCATTCTTGTTTGTTTCCGGCACCTTTTTAGTTGAACCATACTGTGTTACACGGTCCTTTTCTAAGCACTAGGCTATACCGGTGAACAAGCAGACAAGGTTCCAGCCTCAGAGAACTAACTTCCCATTCAGGCAATGAGAGAAAAGATGCTGAACAGGAAAGACCCATCAAGCTAAGCAGGAGAAGATTGACTGCTGCGCCAAAGAAAGCACAATGGTGGCTTCTTGACTGGAGGATTGGAAGATCGATCGGGACACGTTCCCTCATGCTGATGGGATGCTGTTGGGTACCAAATATAGCCAGGTGAACACTCCTGGGAAGATTATGTCTGTATCAGGAAGTGCCTTGGAGAAAGAGAGGGAGGGCATCTGGGAGGGAGGTGGGCGTGGCTGCTCCTGGAGAAACCCCGCCCCCGTGTCCGGTTGATCCCTCCCCTCCCCCCAATGACTTGTTCTGCAGACACAAAAGGCTGACACAGGAGGCCTCGGCTCCCCCGCCGCCCCCCCCCCCGCAGCATCACCTATAAAATTTCCAAGCCCTTGTCTCTCACTCTCTATTGTTTCAGTGCAGCTAGTGCCCGTCCACCAGCTCCACCCACAGCCTAACACCTAGATTCAGGCCAGCCCTGCTCAGCCGCCTTCAGACTGGGAAGTTGGATGGCTTTTCCACTCCGCTGCCACTCACAACCTCACTGTGGCTACAGCCCTCCTACCTGGGGCTCCGGGAAAGTTCACTTCCTCTTTTGACATCTTAGCATGTAAGAATCATTCCAGATTTGGTGGCTCTTCAATTTCCTCTTTTGTTTCTTCTAAAAAGCGTGACCTGGGGGAATCGACGGGTTGAGCAAGGGTTGAAGGATCAGAAGGGTTTTTATGAACTTCACTGAGTCCTCAAAGGCAGAGAAACTAGAGTTCCTCTGATATAACAGAGCACGCCGGAGCATGACATAGGGATTTCTACATTTCCGGGAAGCCCCTGTGATACCTGCTTACAATGTAATAAGTCCTTTTCCCTCTTTTAGAGCCTTGAATGAGCCAGAAGTCAGAGGTACCAGAGGCAGCCAGAGGAGGTCAGCAGGGGAACCTGGCTTCATATATAGTCATCAGCAGAATCCTTCTAGGTTGTCTGTGACTTATTTTGTTTGAACTATGATTTATTTTTTTTCTATCTGCAGAGGTAAAACATAGCCATTATGGAAATGTAATCAAAACACAGGTGAGTAAATAAGCATATTACTAAAATGCTTGCATTTCCTTTTATTAAAAGAGAAAACTTTCTCACTACTTATAAAAGATTTGATGTGCATGCATGTGTGCATTGCGTGCATGTGTGTGTGCATGCGCGTGAGTGCATGCCATCTATGAAGATACCTGTGTAAGCCATAAGAAGTTATTAGATCCCTTAGAACTGGAGTGACAGGTGACTGTGAGACCTTGACATGGGTGATGAGAACCAAGCTTGGGTTCTGTGGCAGAAAGGACTTTTAACTGCTGACCCATCTTTCCAGCCTCAAACGGTCTCACTTTTCAAATGAGACTACACTTCTCATGCTGTTCTTTATGGACTCTATAAAAAAGAACAACTTCCGACAGCTGTAATAGCCCTAACTTGGGCAAACAACAATTCATGAGTCTGCAGAACTCAGAGCCAGACTAGAGTCAGAGAGCCACCCAGTGTGAGTCTCCGCCTTTCTAAAGCTGGATAAGCAGGGGCATTACCTGACAAGCCTACAGCTGATGAGGCATGACACAGTAGCTGTCTATGATTAGCTAAAGCTCAGCTGTTTAGGATTGGCTGGAAAAAAGGCACTCAGGCTTCAGTTTGTCTACAGAGCAAGCTACGGTGCAGTTTGCTTCGTAGGAACTCAGCGAACAGAGGTAGCCGCTAGCTAACGGCCTCCGCTTATTTAATTTAGCACCCCTGCGGGGCATTTTTAAATGTTGTTTCATATCGCCAACATATTGTGAACAGCTTTCCTCCTGATGGAATGCCATCCCAAAGCAGTTTTTTAATGGCTGCTGAGCACCCTGCAGAATCCAGGTACCAGAATTTATTTCAGCGATTCCCTCTGCTTGGATATTTAAGCTGGTTACAAGTTTCATTATTGTAACTCAGAAACAAGCTTTCTTTTACCTCAAGGGCTGCACACAGCTGTGATTATTTCTTCAGGGTTGCTAGACGTTGATGTGCTGGATTGAGGATGTGAGCTTTTTATATTTCACCTACATCTCACCCCACTGCTCTCGACAGAGAAGGCTTTCATTTGGCTACTGCTCATTGACCACAGAGGTGTGTCTTGTCACCTTGTGACATTTCCTCCTGTCACACTTCCTTGGGTGCCCGTTTAACCTGTCTCCATGGGGATGATGGAGGATAGGTATTGTTAAAATTCCTTCCCTGGGAAGATGTGAACAGCTACCTCCTCCTCTTAAGGTCCCAGTAGCAAACCAAGGTGCAATACCACCAAAGTTCATTCTTGGAAACCTGAGTTTATTAGGCTTAGTGGTAGAACAATGGCTAAGGGATTATGGGCATAAGTAACCTTAAACAGCCACACTGAGAGATCTGCAGCCAGCACGAAGAATGAACCCCCAGGACTGCAAAGATGAAACCATACTCCCTTTGCTTTCCCTGCTCATATACTTGAACCCCTCTCTGAGGTCACATGCATTAGGGCAGAATTGTATACAACTGATTGAGAGGGGTGTCTGAGTACTCCCTGTGAGGATCCGATGACCTCCCTGCCCCTCCTTCTGTAAGGTTCTTCTATAGTTAATGAACCCAGTTGTGGCGATCTTTTGAAATCAGGCACATCTAATCTGCAAAGACAGCAGCAGCTTGTCCATCAGGGTGATGCTACACAGAAGAAAGGCATGCATTAGTCAGATGCATCTGTTGGAGGAGGGGTCGCTTGTTCTCTCCAGCTGCCCAGAACCGAAGTAATCACACAGAAACCATATTATTTAAATCACTGCTTGGCCCATTAGCTCTAGCTTCTTATTGGCTAACTCGTATATATTAATTTAATTCATTTCTATTAATCTGTGTATCACCACATGGCTGTGGCTTACCGGCTAAAGTTCTGGCTTCTGTCTCTGGCAGGGTTACATGGCTTCTCTCTGCCTCAACCTTCTCTCTCCCAGCATTCAGCTTAGTTTTCTCCCCCAGCCTAGCTCTGTTCCTCTATAGCTCTGCTATAGGCCCAAAGCAGTTCCTTTATTTATCTGTGATAATCACAGCATACAGAAGGGAATTCCACATCATGCATCCACTCAGGAAAAGCCCTGTGGAAACCTTAGCATGCATATGGCTTATACCATGCATGTCCATTATAAATGTCCATGGAACAGAGCTGCATGTGACCAAGAAAATGTCGTGCTCGTCTGAGTCCTGGTATAGGCAGCACAGAGGCTTATAAACCCTGGGGCCACACCAGCCTGAATTGGAATGCCAACCCTGGCTTGGACAAGAGCTCCCTGAACCTCAGTTTTCCCAGTTGGGAAATGGAGTCATTATATCATATCCAGATGAGGGTCATTGAAAATCAAATGGAATTAGAGGGGACAAACCTAAAGAATAGACCAAGTACCGTGTAGGCCTTCAGTACATACTACTTAGGATTTTCATGAAATAGGCAATGATTTGAGTCAACATAGCAAACTTTATTTGAGGCCCTTGAGAGGCCCATGAAACTGCTAAGGGTGATTTGTGCCTAGCACAACAGCTAATCTCAGAGGAAGAGATGCCCATGTTAGTTAATTTCCCATAGTGTTTACTGTGTTTTGTGTTTCATAACTCAATGCCACCTTATGCTTCCTGGGAATTTTTATTTGGCTTACTAGGCTCTGCTTTCATAATGCCTCTCCTAGGGAGCCCACAACATGGCAAGGGGTGGGGGTGGGATAAGCCCGGGTTTGACCAGCAGACCAGAGGCTCTCAGCTGGTGACCCTGGGGAAAATGCTCATCCCGTGGTCTCACCAAAACCTCCCACTCAGAGCTCAGGTGGATCCCAGGTCTCTAAAGCATCGGAAGACTTGCCAGGCAATTTTTAAGGAAAGGTGGGCCCGAGACTACAGGTGGACAGACATTGGAAATACTAGACTTACCATAAATTGGCTATTTGAGGACTTTTAGAATAAAAGAGAGTATTTGTGTCAGGCTCGAAGCGATCCCACGTAGCACACAGCATCAGGATGTGGTAAAGCTTCATAATTGTGCCCCAGCTCCCCTCCCCCACCTCAGCTCTTATCTTGCTCCCACACAGCCCAGCCTCGTGGAGCTAAGTGTGAGTCAGAGCACATTCTCCCAGCTCTGGGCTTCTGAATGAACTGTGGGGTTTCATTTGTTTTTCATTTCATTTTGGACATTCTGAGTCCTTCCCTATGGCCAACCACTGTGTTAAACATCACCTTATTCTTAAGTATCACTGCTAAATATTCCAAGCATCCTAAAAGATGATGAACAACAACACACACCCATTTCTGTCCTAGCTGAGGTAAATATTCTGCACCCCTTTGTTTCAGATCTCTTTGTTCTAAGAAATAAAACTTTATAGATACGGTAGAATTCCTTTCCTTATAATTTTTGCAAAACCTTAGTGGGCCTTTGTCCTCTCCCATTTTTATCCATTTTCTACAAATGTGAATCTTCATAAAGACATATATAGAAATGTTTGCTTAATCCTTTTCTCTATGGTAAAAAACACAGTATGCAATCTGTGTCCTTTGCAAATGCGTATTTGTACCATACTGTTTGCCATTGGCACTTGGCTGGATGGTGGATGTCTAGGAGGGTTTCCCTTTGATGCTGAAATTTCATGACCCCGGACAGGAATTCATTCCCTCTCCAGCTCCAGGCAGCTGTCAGTCACTCCAGGCAGCTGTCAGTCACTCCAGTGTTTGTTCCTATGAGACTGACTGTGTTGGATAACTCATCTGTGTAAACTGGTCTGTGCCTGTCCTTCTAAAACAGGCCTATTTCACTTATCATCATGTCCTCAGTGCTACACAGGGGACAGAGTCTCCACTTTTCAAGGCTGAGTCACATCCGCCCATGTTCACTGAAGTTTCATTCTCAACAGCCAAGGGTTGGAAGAAATCAAAATGTCCCTTGACAGATGAAGGCTCAAGATCACACACAGTGTGTACATCGGATTGTTTCCCCTTTCTCTTTAAGTTTAGTATCTGTCTATAGAGGTGCTGGTGTTTGCTATTCATAGACAAAGGCAAGTGTCTAAACTGAATAACTGCTTGGCTTAAATAAAGTCTTTGAAACCCTGTCTAACCATCGCCGTTCCACCCCCCCCCCCAAACCAGAGTCCCTTCCCCATTCCTTTGGCCTACATGATGACCAGTGTCACTGTATCAACCCCAGGCAATTGCTGGTGGCCTATCTGTCTCATTCTCCAGGGTAGAACTGACTCCTTGCCCAGCCTGGTTGCCAGCACTAGCACAGCGACTGGTAACTCACAAGAGAGCTGGGAGATATTTTCAGCGAATGCTGGAAGCAAAGGGTATATAGACAAAAGGGGACTCTGGTAGCGCTCCTGCAAAGCCACCTGTGTGTGCTTGGGTACGAATAATTTTATAAGCATTTTCTGCACTTGCATTTTGACTACGACTCATCACACAAGTTCAGCGTCAGATCAGTTTTTCAAAAGTTTTAGATTTGGGAGCATTTTGCATTGGAGGTTTTCAGATTAGAGACGCCCAGCCTGGACAATGTGTCTGATTTGTGTGTTAGGTACCCTACTAATTCCATGAAGTGGAAGGATAGGGGAGTGAGAAATAGGAGCTTCAGTGCAAGATAACACAGCATGAAATAATCGTTATGTCTCCAGGAGGACTCGAAGAAGCTGCCCTGCACTTTGAAAGTCCCCTCTCTTTCAGACCAGGCTGCCAGTTGCAGCATGGCTTCTGCAGACAAAACGAGCTCAGTGCCCACTCTTGGAAGTAGTGTGTTTATTACTAAAGGACATTTAAATGGAAAACAGCCCAGCAACCGAAATCAAATGTGTCCTTGGGGAAGAAAGTGGAATTCTGGGCTATGCCACACCAGTAAGGCCGTGAACCAAAGCCTCAATTTCATGGGCTCCTGAAGGGCTACTCATGGGAAAAAGAGGAAATTATAAAGTCACAAAGGAAGGCTGAAACTGAAGATTAGCCTTGCCAGAAGACCCAAAACCGTTCCAGAGTTAGTAAAAACAGCACTTAGCGCTTTGCACAGTCCTTACAAGGTGGAGTAGAACTGCCCTGTCTTTCAGTGTGGGATGCATAGTGCTTTCTCTCCAGACCACACACGTGGAAAGGGAGAGGGCCACCTGAAGAACTGTAACAAGCACTACTTTCATAATGTGCTCAAGATCACTAGCAACAGTAACAGAGCATCACCGAAGTACCTGCTGCCAGCAGGGGAGGAGGCTGCTTTCCCTTTGTGGCCTTTCTTTCCCAACCCTAACCTTGAGCCTAATTAAGAAACCCATGCAGATAAATCCCAATTCAGAAACATTCTACACAATCCTGTGTAAGTGCTCCTTGGCCTGTCAAGGTCATCAGACACAGGGAAAGTCAAGAGGAGCCCAGGAGATTTCTTGATTTATATCTCTATTATTGTGCTTAGCACCAAGGCCAACAGTAACTTGTCAGAGGAAAGGGTTTATTTCAGCTCACGGCTCACAGTCCATCATCAAAGGAAACTGGGGCAGATCCCAAAGCAGAAACCTGAGGCAGGAACTGAAACAGAGACCACAAAGCAACTCTGCTTACAGGTTTGTTTCATCTGGGTTGCTCAGTAACGTTTTCCTACAATTCAGTATTGCCTGCCTAGGGGTGGGACCACCCACAGTGGGCTGGACTCTCCTCATCAATTGGCAATCAAGAAAAATGCCCACCGCCGCACCCGCACACCAACCCAATGGAAGCGATTACTCCATTGAAGTACCCTCCAGATGTCTCCAGTTCGTGTCAAGCTGACAAAGGCTAGCCAGCAGAGTGATGAGGACACGGGATGTGGGGCCCAGGAGCAGAAAAGGGATGGTGGGTAAAAGCTAGAGAAACCTGAGTAAAGTGTGGATTTCAGGTAATATTAATCTACTAATAATACTAACTAATCCAGGTGTTGTAAAGGCTGCTGATAATGAGGGGAAGTGGTGGCTGGACAATGCACACCCTTCTCAAATTCCACACATTTTTAAAACAGAAATGTTCTTTTAATGAACAAGCTGAGGTGGTAAAACTATATTGGTCTTTGCTATAATATTCTTTCAAGTTTGTTGTAGACTCAAACGAAGCCACAGAGCTCTGGTCTTTTAATCCTGCCCATGTCTCCTCTCCAAGGCCAAGGTTCTCTAAGGACAGGCCACAGTTGCTGTCTGTAGACTCAGGGAAAGCCCACTGGCAAGATCGTCGTGATTCCATAGTCACCTTTGCATCACTAATGTGCCTCCAGCTTCTCCCCGAACTCAGAGCACCTACTACACCTCCGTACACCTGACTGCGAAACATGTCTCTTGCTCTTTATAATGGACTCTTTGATCAGAAGGCAGCACTTGATTTATTCCTACCCTCCCATTGGGACTGGTACGTAGCAGACACTAACCATCATCCACTCATCCATCCATCCACCCACACATCAAGCCATCCATCCATTCATCTATCTTCCATCTATACATCCACCCATCTTTTTATCTCTTCATTCATCTACCCAATACGTACCTATGTGTCCATGTATGCATTCGTACATATACCCATCTAGTCAGCCATCTGTCTTCCTACCACCTACCCATCAACACACCAATCCATCCACCCATCCATCCACCCATCCATCCACCTATCCATCCACCCATCCATCCACTCATCCATCCACCCATCCATCCACCCATCCATCCATCCATCCACCATCCATCCATTCACCCATCCATCCATCCATCCACCCATCCATCCATCCATCCATCCATCCATCCATCCATCCACCTATCCATCCACCCATCCATCCACTCATCCATCCACCCATCCATCCACCCATCCATCCATCCACCCATCCATCCATCCACCCATCCATCCATCCACCCATCCATCCATTCACCCATCCATCCATCCATCCATCCACCCATCCATCCATCCA
>NC_022014.1:55526980-55533410 GCF_000317375.1 Microtus ochrogaster | reverse complement strand
CCATCCACCCATCCATCCATCCACCCATCCATCCATCCACCCATCCATCCATTCACCCATCCATCCATCCATCCATCCACCCATCCATCCATCCATCCATTCACCCACCCACCCACATAGCCAGCCAGCAAATACTTCCTAGGGTTTTCACCATCACCTTTCTCTAGGCTCTGTGGATAGAACATGAACAGAAAAAAGAAAATGATTTTCCATTCTCACTATCTATATGTTCTAGTGGGAATCATGGACAGTGGAAATAAGCAGGCTAGTGAGAGCCACTGACCAGCAACTGTGTGAGGTTTCCCCAGGGAGACAGGAATGAGAATCTACACTCATAGCATCTTCACTACAGACAGACACCACAGTAAGGAGTCCACATGAATGGAGAAGCAGTGAGCATATTGGGCTTCTTGGAAACGCACAGGTGAGAGGCCACTCACGGGGGTGGATGACCCCAAAGCAGCTGCCCCTCCTGAAGGTCTCACCGCAGTGAATGAGAACTTCCCTACAGTTGTAGATATGGCACCTCCCCTTCGGTGACCCTTCCAGACTCTATACTCTACCAACTCCTAAGACCATACACAACTATGGAAAGGAATATCCTGCTATCTGGAGGGTGCTGGAAAGAGTGGCTGAGATCTCAGGTGTGGGGCTGATGATTCCCTTTGTCTGAAGGAAAGCAACAGGTTGACTCGCAAGGTTCTCTGCCAGCAGTCCCAGTACAGTGACAGAGATGGCACTGGGTGTTATGCTTACCACAGTAAAGGTAAACAGAGTGGTATCCCAGAGGGCTGCTTTAAAGGGAATACCCAGATCAACTCACAAGAAGGTGACATTTATTGTTTTTGTTTGTTTGCTTGTTTTGTTGTTTGTTTTGTTGTTAGTGGTGCTGGTTGTTCTTTTTTTAAATAGGGAAATTTTTTTATAATTTCTTTATTTTTTGAGACAAAATAATCCCATCATTTCCCTATGCCCTTTCCCCCCAAGCCTTCCCATATATCTCTCCTTGCTCTCTCTCTCTCTCTCTCTCTCTCTCTCTCTCTCTCTCTCTCTCTCTTTCTCTCTGTCAAATTTATGGCTTCTTTATTAATTAATTATTGTGATATGTGTGTATATATGTGCATATATTTACTTATTTATTCCTAAATACAATATGCTCAGTCTGTGTAGTGTTACTTGTATGCATGTTTGTATTTGAAAAGGGCTGACCATTTGGAATTGGGTAACCAAGAGGTGTCCTTAGGTTTTTCTTTTACAATTTTATTGGTTAATTTTGTTATTTGACAATTTCAAATATATATAATGTATTCTGACTACTCTTCCCCTTTGTTCCTATCAACCCCTCCTACACATTCTTTTCCTGGATTCCTAAGTTTGGGCTTGGGTTTGTGACTCATTTGATTTAACCTGAACTATCTGTGTGGCCACCGAATTGGAGCTGCCCATGGAAGCTGAGGGAAGTCATTGATAGCGAGCAGTTCATCCCTGGGTGGGTGGGCCCCCTGAGGCCTTCCTCCATCTTGACTGTTAGCAGGCCCATTTTGTGCAGCCCCAGAGCAGGCTTCCCCAGCTCCCGCGAGTCTGTGATGACAATGGCTGTCTTCCCACGGTGCTGACAACACACAGTCCTCCCTGTCTCCCAGCTCTCGCATTATTTTTTTTCTGCTCCCTCCTCCACAGTGTTCCCTGAGCCTTACAGGAAAGGATATGAATGCTTTTGTTTAGGACCGAACACTCAGCTGTCGGGTATTCTCAGCACTTTGTGCACCTTGTGTGTGAGTAGATCTTACCCAAGGACTCCCTGTAGTCACTTGCCTGATATATTCATTTATTTATTTATTCAACGTATTTATTGACTGTCCGCTTTCTGGTGGGTACTGTTCATATCTCTCAGCAAGGCTAAACAGAATTTTAATACAATATGTTGATTACAGCTTCCCCTCACCTAACTCTTCCCAGATCCTCCGCACCTGCCCTCCCATCTGAATCCATAAACCATTTCTCTCTCTTTATGAAACACAGACACCTAAAGAATAACAATAAAAATAAGATAAAACAAAACAAAACCTGAACAGGACAAAACAAACAAACAAACAGACGAGAGGCAAATGCTAGAAATAAGAATCCCAGCCACACAGAAGGAGGCAGGAAGGCCTAAAGTGAAAATCATCTTAAAGTGTTTGGAGGAACAGAAAAGAGCAGAGCCAGCAGGACCAGACTGGGGTGAGAGTGGGGGTTTGGGAGATGGTGAGGATGTGGTGAACTCAAGACGTTTGGTGACGGTCACATCAGATTCGGACTATCAGTTCCTTATCTCAGATTTGAGAATAAGAAACTGCTTATCCTCAGTTTCCCTACCAGGAAATGAAGAGGGAAGCATGTCTGAGTTTGACAGAGGAAGATCAGATAAAGTGATTCAGTAAGATTCTCGTTACAAGACAGAATCTGGTGAACATGACTCCCTTTCTTTCTTATATTAAATTAAGAAGTATGATGACGTTGGGTTAAGCCATCAGAAAGCTCTCTTGCTCACCAGTGTTTGAAAATGTCCTTAGGAGGCACAGGCTGGTGGCTGTCTGTGAGTTTGAGGCTAGCCTGGTCTACACAGTGAGTTCCAGGCCAGTCAGGGTTACACAGGGCGGGCAAGAATCGCGTGGTGAGTCTCAGTTCCTCATTTTGTTTATCCACATTGACATTTACCTCTTATAACAATAACAATATGCAAAACTAAAACTAAAACAGCCTTACCCTTGGCGCTCTCAGAAAGCACCCTGGCTACCCTGGCCACCCTTCGGTCGAGCTGACTCCTAAGCAAGCAGCAATGTCCTCACAATGGCTCCTCCGGCTTCCCCACTGGGCTCAGAATCCAGGACTGGTGAGGGAATTGAAGGCTGACAGGGGCTGCGGACAAGGTTAAGCTTGCAGTGCAGGATGCCTTATAGATATCTTTCTGTCCCCCACACACTTGGGGAGCCTACTGCAGGAGCACGGGGCTCACGTCTCTGTTTTTATGTACTTCTATTTTGTTTTACTTTTCCTTAAGGAAAAAAAATATAAAAAGAGATGGAAGGGCTAGGCAGGTGGTTAAGCCATTAAGAGGACTCATTGCTTTTGCGGAGGACCTGGGTTCAAATCCCTAGAACCCACATAGCAGTTCACAGCCATCTGTAACTCCAGTTCCAGGAGCTCTGACACCCTCTTCTGGCCTCCATCGACACCTGGCACACACACACACACACACACACACACACACACACAGAGTTACATATATACATGAGGGAAAAACATTCCTACACATAAAATAGAAAATAAACAAACAAACAGAGGGCCGGTGAGATGGCTCAGCGGGTAAAGGGGCTTGCTGCAGAGCCTGATGACCCTAGGATTCGCATGGTAGAAGAAGAGAGCTGACCAGCTGTCCCCTGACCTTCACATCTGTGCTATGACATGTGCCTCCACATGTACACACATGCATGCCTGCATACATCTGTGACTCTACACATACATGAACAGAATTACACAGCACCAAAATATGTAAATAAGTATATACTAAATAGAAAGATAAAATGTCTAAATGGGTTAAGGGGGTGCTGCCAGAGTGCTACCTGGTAAGGAGGTGGATGGCTCAGAGCTAGTTTTTGCTGGCCCAGAACCCAGAATGCTGCTGCCTTTCACTGGAAGGCCACCAGAGCAAGCCTCTTTCCCACTCACACCCATTCACACAGGCACTTGCGCTCCCAGCAGGCCATAGTTTCACTCCATACCCAGCCGCCAACCTCAAGAAATAGATTTCTCAAAAGCTAGGGCTGGATATGAGTCACAGGCAATTCCGCTTTGTTTGGGGCGCAAGACTTCCTACTTGTTGGCACCAGAGAGGATTAGTGAGAAGATGTGGTCCTAACCCCAAGGGAAATCCCCACAATTGTGTGACAGCTTGGGAAGAACACGGTCCCTGTTCCCAGAAAGGATGTTGTGCCCCCAGTCAAGGATTTAAAATTTGGGGGGGGGGGCACTGGGGCTTATGGTGTGCAGCTGAGGTAGTAGGGAGAGGGGGATGTGAGCAGCATGGGGTCCTTTAGAAGAGTCTGCAGGGTCACTGGCAGAAGGGGGTACTAGCATCTACATTCAAAGAATATGGGAAGGGAAGCAGGCCATTAATCCTTGGTGTCACACTTGATCTGAGGCTTTCAGACATTCCCTGGGAGTAGCAGGCTCTGAAGAAAGGGTGGGAGAATCCCACAGCACCTTCCAGCCCTCCTGCCACCCTCTCCATCCCCTCCCATAGAACCTCAGCCTTGAAGGAAAGGGTGAGGACTGTCACTCAGGGCTTTCCTTTGCCTCCATCACGACAGTCACTCCTGGAAGAGAATGGAGCAGACATCCTCTCTTCCATTGCGTCATGGTATGGGAGGAGATGGGGCCCGCTGGGGAGGTGAGTAGCCATAGGGGCTGATTCTAAGATTCCCTGGGAGTCAAGGAGTTGGACTGCCATGAAGGCTCTGACCAGACCTCCTCCGCTCTCCTTCCTCCTCAAGCAGAAATGCTTCCCTCTGCCTCCCTCCACCCTGATTCCTCAACTCACAGTGTGGAGTGGAGGGCAGAGGAACAAGAAAAGTCAAGGAGTTTGGAAAGCAGCCGCAGCTCTGGCCACGCTCGCTGCACCCAGGGGTCAAGTCGGCTGGCAGCCTCCCTCCTAGGCCACCACAGAGGCACTCCCTGGTGAGAGTGAGGCCAACCTACTGGCCCAGCACCTCTTTGAGGAAGCAGAGCCCTGTCTCCACCACTGAGTCACCGGGTGGGCCGAGAGCATTGCACCAATCCCAGCAACAGGATAATGCAAAACAACACCCCTGTCTGGTGAAACCACAGGAAGACAGAAATTCAAACAGCCACCCGTCAACACAAGACGCCTTCCTGGGCCCAGAGATCAGACAGACACCTGGGCCTGATTGGAAGGGGCAAAGAAACATTGAAAATAGATATGCTTAGCCAAAGGTTTGCAAGAAAGAACTTCTCCCAGCTGTATTTTAGGGTAGACACACGAGAACTACCAGGGACCCCCACGGAGTCTAGCTCAGTGACTGACAGCCTAGACAGCCTCCATTTCACAAGGGCAGCTGCTTAGGGACATCAGAGTGCTGAGCCCCAGAGTGCACTGGCCACTGTGTATTCAACGAAGCTTCTGAAGGAAAAAAAAAGAAGGTACACACAGAAAATATTATAATATAAACCACTTTTGCCTTGGGAATTAATAGCCAGGACGATAGGAGCCTGTGGGTGACAGGAAGTGGCTGAGCAGATATCTCTGAAGAAACTTTCTTATATAGGGTCGTGGTGGTCCTTGAGCAGAGCTGCGGTCTGACAGAATCTTGGGGGTAGCCACTTTTCCCTTACAGCTGCCTACTTCGTTCCCTTTTGTCTTAGGGCTGGCAAAAGTTACTTGGTTTTGATTCCGACAAAGCTCACGGTGAAAAACACAAAGCACGATGTCTTAGGAAGGCATTTCTAGAACAAGGCTTGGCGGCAGCAGTTTATTGGCTCAGATAACCTGCAAACCCAGGTAGTGTGAGCCCAGCTCCTTGGCTGTTATTAACAAGGAGATGTCATTTCTTCCCAGCAGAGGGCAGAGCAGCTTCTCCGTTCTCCTCACCGCTCGGCCCCACAGCTGAAGGAAATGCTATTGAGGGAAGAAAGGTTGCAAAGCTGAAAGAACAGTTAGCCTACAAGCCTTCAGCTGGTCGGGGTGTGATAAAGACCTCAGTGTTTCTTCTTGGACTACACCGTCACATCACGGATTGTACCCAGAGATTGTAGGGATGAGCTCTGGGGCTGAAGCATCTTGAAGGGCCCCGTGGCAGTCTCTCATCGATGAGCCTAGGGAAGTGGCATCAGGCTTCTCTGAAACCCTGATTCCTCATTTCTGCCCAAGGTTAGAGCTTATTTGTTCATTCACTGTGGAGATGCTTGTGTCGATGTGCGATCTTTGGTTAAAGCGGAGTTGAGCTGCTGCCCGTGTTGTGGATCCCATCGTGGGCTATGGAAGCACCGCTTCCGGCGCCATGTGCTGCTGTTTGGACCACGCGTGCAGGACCACACAGCAATCTCCGTCTCAGAGACTAAGTCAGTTCCCTTACAGGAAGGAAGAGGAGAGGACTCTGGATTTCACTTCCGGGATTCAGAAAGCACCCGAGTACAGTGTCTGCCTTCCCCTTTTAGAAAAACCCTGCCTTCTAGGGTCGCCTTCAAACCTCAGTTCATCTGTGCTGGGAACAGAAAGGCTCCTGCCAAACTCTTTACCCTATGGGATGAGAGAGACACCCTCTGTAGCCCTGCTTCTCCCTGTGTTGACATCTCTTTCTCCCCTGCTTTCTGCTGGCTCTCTCTCTCTCTCTCTCTCTCTCTCTCTCTCTCTCTCTCTCTCTCTCTCTCT
>NC_022014.1:55488725-55526880 GCF_000317375.1 Microtus ochrogaster | reverse complement strand
CTCTCTCTCTCTCTCTCTCTCTCTCTCTCTCTCTCTTTCTCTACCCTTCTGGTTGGCCCAAAGACGGGAGGGGAAAGACCACCACCCCAAATCATGATGGCTAAATCAATTAAAGAAAAACAGTTCATTAAAGCAGGCTTTTGAATTCTTGTACACAGACTGCCTCCCTCTAAGACAGGGTTTGAGAGATCAGCTTTGGATGTAAGGAAGACAGTGTTTTTACAGTGCAGGAGTAGGGGGTTTCCAAATGGGGAATTTGGAGGGCAAGTTAACAGAACCTAAACGTACCAACTTAGTCATAACAGCCTTCTGAAACAAAGACATGATTTCAAGATGGTCATAGCTAGGTAGTGATAACAACCTTTTGGAACAAAGGTGGGGCTGCAAGATGGTTATAAACAACTTTTTGAAACAAAGCTATGGCCGCCATTTCTGGAAACAGGGAGTTCAGAACCATTTGTAGTTAGGTTACAGGTGGGGCATAGCCCAATCCTCGAGAAACAGATGTCTAATCATAAACGGGAGCAAACCTAGTTTGTCTTTGCTCTCAGATGGCTTTGAAGCCTAAGATGGAGACAGGCTGGTTCATCAGTTCCCTCCCCTTATTTACTTCTTGCTCCCTCCAGGTGGTGAGATAGCATAAGCGTGTGTGTCTTTCGAGTAAGAGGTTCAGCTCCACAGAGCTGAGGTTCAGTTGCTTCATGGTTGGTCCTACCCTTCTCAGCTATGTCAGCGTTTAATTACATCTAGGACACCAGTAGACTGACTTAGTTAGGCGGTCCCAAGAACAGGCAATTGCAAAGATAAACGGTAGTGTTATTTTCTCCCAGGTGCTGAACTGGCGCCCAGGCAGCTGCTGATCTCAGAGCAGGCACAGAGAGGGGACCCTCAGGAGTCTACAGGGTGGTGTCTGAAAGACAGAGGTGTCTTTTAGCCTGTTCTATATAGTGAGTCCCAGGTTAGCCAGAACCAAACAATCTCAATTTCTCTCTCTCTCTCTCTCTCTCTCTCTCTCTCTCTCTCTCTCTCTCTCTCTCTTGTTTATTCCATATTTGAATCTGGCTTGCTCTACTTCACATAATCTCTACCTCCATCTATTTTCCCGTGAATGTCGACATAAAAGCAGAAGGAAGAACTGTTTGGAGGGAGGGGGAAGAGAAGACCAACAAAGGGGATGACAAGGGAGGGCAATGGAAGTCCAACAAGAACAAAGTATAATGATAACTGTATTATAAAATGTTTCAATGCCATTTCTCTGTATGCTAACCAAACTTAATTAAAATACCAGCAACTAAAAAAGTTACAGCTCCAAGGGTAGCTGCAGGGTCTTCTTCCCTTCCCTCAGTCCCTCTAGAGGACCTCACCTTGACTTGTAGATCCTGGAATCTCAAAGGAGAAGCCAAGCCCAAGGTTGCCTGTAGTACCCACCTGACACCCTCCATAAAGGAACAAGGAATTCACACACACACATACATATATATATATATACTTGGAACCTCCACAAGTCTGAAGCCATGACATCCATTTCCTGGGAAAGTGAGTAACGTTTCCGACTAAACCACAGACACTTGGGTTTCGTTTGCATGGGACCTCAGGGTCTGCCCTGTTACCCAGTCACTGGGTGTCTATGGACAAGTCGTTATCTCTCTTGATTCTCAGTTTCTTTGTCTGCAAAATGGGAATAAATGAGTGTCTTCCTGCAAGCATGGATGGAATAGAAGCCTAGTGAGAACACAGCTTGGCTGTGGCGTGTGGTCACTGTCATTCCTGACCATTACAGATAGCCCAGGGCTGCTCTCTCTACCTCAAAGGCTACACGTGAGACTTTGGGTGCCCTTACCCAAATCAAATGTGAGTGACATCCTCAGCGTGCCTTTAAGACCTGAAGGGTCTTCGCCACTCATAGATTTCCCACTTAAATGCACTGATCCCTCATTATAATTCCAGCAAAATCAAACTGCTGCGGACAAGTAGGGCTTGTCAAGGAGCAATTGCTTGGCGATTCTCCTTTTTTCCGAAGCAGAAGCAGAGTGAGATGGAGAAGGGAGACATAGGGAAGATAGGGAAGAGCTCACACTCCCCACCCTTTCCCTTTTCTGGGTGTAATGTTCTCTGCAGGGTTGGGTGGCTGCCTCGGAGCCAACTCAGCACTGTCCTTGGACGGCAGGCCACAGGGATGGCACCTGAAGGCTGGGGGAGGGAGAAATGGAGTCAGTCAGTCTTAGGCAGAGGATCTTGGAAGCCACAAGGGCCTGCGATCCACTGCTAAATAATTCTACAAAAGGGGTCTGTCTGAGAAGGAGAGAGAAAGAGAGAGAAGAAATGAACTTCCAAAGTGGGGTGAGCACTTGCATTAGAATTATCCAAGGGCTTGTTAGAGACACAGGTCTCCATCATCCACACAAAAGAACGCACTCCTGTGATGAAGCTGGGGACAGGACAGCACGCTAAGTGAAATGAGCCAGGCCCAGGAGGACAAACCCTGGATCAGCTTTCTCACACGTGGAATCCTGAAAGTCAGGCTAGTGGTTAAGAGCAGAATGGTAGGTTCTGTAGGCTGGGCATGGAAAGCGGAAGCAGAAGTCGCTCAGATCTAGCTAAGAGGAATGCATCTGGTGTTCTCTTGCCCAGCAGGATGGTGAAGGTTAACAGTAAGGTTTTCCTTAGTTCAAAACAGCTAAGAGAGAGGCTGTTGGATGTCCTTATCCCAAATAAATGAGGAATGCTAGTGACAGGCACGCTAGTCACCCTGGTTTGGACATTACATAAATTGGATGTGTATCAACATCACATTTCACGCCAGGAACACAGATACTAGGATGTGTCATAACTCAGTAGAGATGCATATCCCAAAGTCTCAGACCCACGGAACTCAGCATCTGAACATGCCAAGAGCTGGGGTGATGCTGGCACCTGCACTTGACTGGTGGACCAGGTGCCTGTGCTGGCAGGCATCAGCAGATGCAGAAATGGCTGACAGGAAATCTACACGGGACAACCAGAAACCATGCGTTGTCATTTATTGGCTACAGTATCCAGAAGAGCCCTATGCAAGCCATCTCTAGACATAGGAACACAGCCATAGAATCCTCCTGCCTGGCTCTTAAACCTTGATTTAATTCATCACCACTCACTGACAAGATAAAGTTGAGCACATCACTCAGCCTCTCTGACCTCAGTTTCCTCAACTGTGAAATAAGCTAGCAATAGGCTTGTGTCCCTAGAAGGATCACCTTAGGCCTCAGACACACACACACACACACACACACACACACACACACACACACACACGAATGGCTGCTTAGATCGCCACCACTGAAGCCTACCTGGCTGTTGACTCAGAGCAGAGACCTCTGCTGGGTTGTCCTTTACCCTTCACCAGTCTGTCCCTAGTATACTTTGTTCCGGAAAACAAGGGAACCAGACACAATGTAACTAGTCCAAGGTTAAAGAAAAACACTGGAGATCAGAGTTCTTGGCTTTTTCATAAAATATTTAATGTCCTCCAGTGCCAGGCTCTATTCTAGGCATTGGGGGTTTTGTGGTACAGAGGGTAGACACAGTTCCTGGACCTGGGGCAGTTCTGTGTAGTTTGGGAAGGGTTAGAAGCAAAACTGTCTGCCCATAGATCTAATCCCTCTGCATTCTGTCTCCTTGATGAATGGTGGGCTTATTGTTATTGTTGGGCACATAGCTCAGCCGAAGAAATCCAGAGGGTAGAGCGGCCAGGAAAACCTGAGAGACCCAATAAGTCTTGTTTTTCCGTAGCCTTCCCCTCCCCTTTCCAAAGAGGCAGATCTTTCCAAAAGGGACCTGGCCCAGTAGAATGACTTCTGCTTCTTCTATCTAAGTCCCCTGCCTAAGGGGTCCCCAGATCCTGCCTTTGGTGGTGAGAAGAGACTGAATCCAGGGATGAGGTGGTAAATTCATCGTGGGATTATGGCTCTGGTTTGGTATTTCAGGGTCTAACAACATAAGTTAGAAACGGCAATCACTTTACAGATGCATCTACTACAGCATCTGCTGTTTGATTCCTTGCATTCTGTTGGGAGGCTGGAAAGAAAGTCAACTTCTCTCTCAAGCTCACATCTCTGGAGCAGAAAGGAGTGGGAACATGGGCTCCCTCTAGTGACGAAGTGTGACATTTCAGCAAACACCCACAAGGCCACCTGGCAGTCCAGAGAGGTGATAGCAATGTACAAAATGGCTACTCTGTGGTCTCCAAGGGCAGAAGCAAACCTATCTTAAAATACTCAGTCTTCTGAGGACCGTGACTTTAAACTCCATCTGGTTTACATGTATACATCTGGTGTCTGGCTGTATGTGTATCTTAGACCACCTCAGAAGACTCAATCCCCTCACCAACCTTCCTATGGCAGGTTAAACACACATCACTCTGTTTGCTGGGCTGATGGGCTGACCTTTGCTCTACTCACCCCTCACCCTGTCCAGAGTCAAGACAGAATTGGGTCGTCAACCCCATCTCCAGGCTCAGTTTCACCTTCTAGAAGGCATCTCATTGTATTTTTGGAACCACTTTTTTTGGAAACTCTTACCAACAGACGCCTCTCTGCTGAGTCAACAGACATCCACCGGTCGTGGGCACAGACCCCGGAAGGTGTCACTTTGAGGCAGTCTTATGACCTCCTAGGTCTGTGCTCTCCTTTGTCTGTAAGTTGAGACTCAGAATTCTGTGGTTAAACAGACAAATATAGGGAAGTCCTTTTGGAAAGGACAATGTATAAGATGTACAAGCTGACGTTAGTGTTTTTATTCGTTTCCTAGCTCAGAAATCAGCTAAGATGCTGTGTTGCTTAGATCCAAATTAATTTTGAGAGAATGTAACCCCACCATGTATGGGTGCCTTCTCTCCCAATCATTCTGCTGTTGTGTCTCTCTGTGTGCACATATGTGCGTGCGTGTCGGGTGCACGTATTAGTGTGTATTAGGGTATGAGTGTTCTGGGGACATGGTACATGGGTAGGCAGGATTAAGGGCTTTCCAGTCACCTAGAGCTCTGAGCCCATGCTCCACTGCTTGGCAATTTCCTGGCTTTCTATATCTACTACTCTGTTCTCCATCATGACATCCGTTAGTTTCCACCTTTAAAATGGAAAACCCAACACGCTCATCATGTGTGGCCTGCTTCATGGGAGGTCTAAGGGAAAGGGAGTCATGCCGACAATTTAAAGTCCAGTATTAGAAATACAGTTCTACAAAGCCCTCCAGCTGTTCCCCGTAACGAAGGGCAGCCTCTAACTCCTCTCTCTTTGGCTCTTTCACGTGAAGATTTCTTATGAGATTCTAGACCAGGGGCAGTCACTTCTGCTGTGTCTTCTGACACTCGTTGCTTATGAAGAGGATGTTCAGGACTCATACTTCAACCAAGCCAACATTTCCCAAAGATCAGTTCAGACACAGCCTTTTCTAGCCCTTCTACCTTTTAAAGAAATCTATTTCTAGGGGCAGGAGAAATGTCTCAGCAGTTAAGGGCACATGCTACTCTTGCAGAAGACCCAGGCTTGGTTCCCAGAACCCACATGGTGGCTCACGGTCATCTGTCAGCTCCAGTTCCCGGGTGATCCAGCACCCTCTCTGGCCTGTGTAGGCACTGTATGTATGCGGTGTGATTACATTCATGAAGGCAGTACTACGTGCTTGTGGTGTACTTACACACACAAAGGCAAAGCACTCATACACAAACATAAATATATCAGTCAAAAGTCTATTTCTCATCCTTCTGTTCATACATGTAATAGCCATAAGGGGTGAAAACATATGACTGACAAAGCCAGGTAGCCCTGCAGCAGCCTGTGTTGTACACATACTGGGAGAGGTGCGCCACGGCCTCTCCTATTTCTGAATCATAGTGATTTCTAAAAGGCATTAGTTCCCTAGATGAAGAATAAGGAATCAAACTCAAGAAAAGTCTCAGTGAAGGCGTGTCATCTGAAGTCCTAGAGTGACACTTTGTAAATAGCCCATATCTCTCTCTATCCATGCTGAAGCCAGAGGCAAGAGAAGCCTGGAGAATCCTCCAGATGCAATTGTGAACAGCCCCTTTGCCTACTCTGGAGCTCTAAGCCCAAGGACACCCAGCTCTGGGGCTCCTGTCCAGAGATAGCTTATGTGTAAGTGTTGCAATTTGTAATAAAATACTACACACTAGCCCAGAATGAAGTATAATAAAGATTTATTCAATAGGGGGTGAACTCACAGAAAGGGTAGCTATCCACAATCCTTTGCCTACGCTGGGAACTGGGAATGAATCCAGCAGCCAAGAGGTCCACGCTTGGATTTATAGTACACGAGACCACACCCAAAGTGGGCTGGTACCTTAAAGGCTATTTGCTGAAGGAATTTTCACAGTACCTCCCCCTTTTATCTAAAAAAGAGTTCCAAACCCAATACAAAACTATATACAATAAGACCAATTATTGAGTATAAAAATTAGAATTACAACCAACATAAACAATATCAAGCAAGAGACATATGCTAAAGTTTTAATAGTTATCCTATAAGGAGTATAAATCTTATATTAGAAATGGTTTGGCTAAGTCATGAAAGGAAAGTAACTATGACTATCTAGTCTTCAACCCATCAAAGACCTGAGAAGGGAAATAATATTACTTGAGTAAACAGGAAGTGCAATCAAGCAACTTCCAAAAGGTGCAAGAAATGACAGAGACAACCTGCTGCCTGGACAGTCACCCAAAGTTCTTCTGTAACATTGGGGCATCCATCTTCAGCTTACAGGCCCATAGTATCTGGCAGATTTTTCCATGAAGCAGGAAATTTAAATGACTGTTTTGCGTCTATTGGCAGTTTGTCAGTCACTTTCTTCTGTATCCTACAGAATGTCTGGCAGTCTCTTTCATGAAGCAGGAACCCTGAAGGACTGTTTCACCTTTCTTCGGTAACTTCAGCAGTCATTTTTCTGTGGGTCCTGCATGTCCAGTTCATACAGAATACCATCAAGAAGTTTAGGCAAGAGCAGTTTCTTGCCCAAATGGATAACAAACACCATAAGGAGTCTCTTCGATGCCCATCATCCTCTTGAAGTAGATTGGTGTGGCCAGGAACAGATGAGTCTCATTGTCATGAAAAGTTTTAAGTTCTTAAAACATCTTAAATGCCATATTCTGTTAGTCTTTGAAATGTTTGAAGAATACCTATCCATCTGAAATATATCTCTGTACATCTAGAAAACCTAACTAATATGACTACAAGCTTGAATATTATAGATGACTATCTACTAACCTGCTTTCTCAGTTATACATTACATTTTAAGTGAGCTGCACAAACACTATACGTTAAGAGCAGAAATATACATATAGGAAAATTTACCTTGAATTTGTATCAAAAAACCAAGATCCATAAGTATTCATCTTTATGGCATAGCCCCCTTTAAATGTAAACAAACATTTATTAAACAGTCATTTAGAGAATTTGGGCATTGTTCTCTAGACTACTTCCTGCTGATTGGGGGTGCTGTTGATCAGGTCTTTCATGGGGTATCCTGTGTGGTAGGTCCATCTCAGCTAGCAGTCTTGAAGCTGTCATAGATGTTGGACCATCTAGGCCATTGTTTCAGGGAGCCTTGTATGATCAAACCATATTACCTGGTAAGGAATCCACTGTTTTCTATCCTCTGTGGAAACAAAAGCAGAACCTCTTTTCCAAAGCAGCATATCCTTAGACCCAAATTTTGAATTCAAGATATCATATACATGTATATGTATATATATACACATACATACACACACACATATATTAGTAGCTATTACCACCTTCATTTTACAGACGGGGGAGCTGAGACTTATGAGAGCTGTCTGAACTCACAGGGATAGAAGGTCAAAAAAGTGAGCTGCCTGCCATCCCCAGGAACTGCCTTTTAATGTATGTATAACAATTTACCTCTAGAAATCAAATCCCTGTGTGTTGGATTTATTTCTCACCTGGTAGAGAAGCCTATCCATGAAGAGGAAACAAGAAGAACCAGTTCTGCCTTGGTTAATACAGAAGCAAGAGCTATCTGTATTCTGCAGGGAAGATCTTGTATCTGCAATCACTCAGGACGCATCCTTTGTGATCAACGAGGCTACAGGCTGGGTGAAGAACACTGACGTGAAGTCACTATGAGCAAGAAACCTTCATGGCCCTTCCTGACACACACCAGCTTGGCATTGGGCTTGAATTCCACTAATCGTTTAGTTAGTTTCACCATCTGAGGCACTGGGCACCATGACAAGGGGCTGGTTTCTCAAATCTGTAATGGGCAATCAATCAGTGTCTGGGAAATTGGCAGTGCCTGCCTAGCATCCTACTCCATGGGACCCATGTAAACTCTGACTGTCTCTAGCTGTCCATCGGTTGTCCAGGACTCTGAGGCCCTCCAACCCCTGATGTAATTTTCAGAATGAGATGGATATCTAAAGGACTCTTAGTCACCTGATGAATAAGCAAACCTCCTTTATCGGGTTTCCGGAGCAATGTTCTGATGGAGGCTTTGAGCTGCCTGTGCCTGGACCTTGTTCACATAACCATCGCCCCCATGCCCACCCCCACCCTCCCATCCCCCACCACCATGAACCTTTCCTGGCAAGTGGCCTTGGGGGTGGAGGAAAACAGTCAGTCTGACCTGGCAAGGAACAAGTCAGCCTGTACAACACCCCTTTGCATACCTACAAAACTAAAAGAGCTGGGCACCTACCATCATTGCTCCTTAGAAATCCCTGGCACCACAGAAGATCTAGGGCCATTGGTGACAGGGTATGCAGAAAAATATAAAACTCAAATGGCCAAAACATCTACACGCACAGAGAAATGAGGCAGTTACTTGAAGGTACTCTGTTCAGGGCTCTCTGCCGCACTGTGACTCAGGACTGTTCTCACTTCAGCACTGGAAGCCCCTTGTCCTTGGAACCCCCCACCAGCCATTAGGAAACCAGAAGAGTTGGTCATGCCCGCTCTAGATGATGATGACGATGATGATGATGACGATGATGATGATGATGATGATTATTATTATTATTATTAAACGTAATGGGTTTTACTGTCATGACATCATATGTGTCTACTATCACTACACTTCATTATTTATCACTGTCCTTATCTGTCCCCATTTTTCCCTCTTGGTGGTTACCTCCCTCTCCCAAATAGTGCCTCTTCTGCTCGCATGTTTAAAATAAGAAATTAAAAGTTTAAAAAACTAGAGTAACTGAGCTATGTGAATGTAGATAATGAATTGTCTTCAGCTGTTTTCTGGTTTTGTATCAAAATGTTTGAGCCCTGGTCATCTTTAAAGGACAGAAGTCTATTTAGATCATGGTTCTGGAGGCTGGGAACCCAGGAACATAGCCCCATCATCTCTCTGACATGTGGTGAGGGCCTCAGGTTATCCTGCCATGGAAGAGGGCACTCCATCGTGAGAGCCATGCCAAGTCAGGTAGCTTATTTTTTTATTATAAAACCATATGGCACAGCCCCTTTTGATATCAGTGTGGCAGTTTCTCAGAAAATTAGGAAACAACCTTCCTCAAGACCCAGCAATACCACTTTTGGGTATATATCCAAAGGATGCTCAATCGTGCCACAAGGACATGTGCTCAACTATGTTCATAGCCGCATTGTTTGTCATAGCCAGAACCTGAAAACAACCTAAATGCCCCTGAAGAATTGATAAGGAAAATGTGGTACATTTACACAATGGAGAACTACACAGCAGAAAAAAAATAACAACATCCTGAAATTTGCAGACAAATGGATAAAGCCAGAAAACATCATTTTGAGTGAGGTAACCCAGACCCAGAAAGACAATTATCACATGTACTCACTCATAAGTGGTTTTTAAGCATAAAGCAAAGAAAACCAGCCCACAAATCACCATCCCAGAGAACCCAGACAACAATGAGGACCTTAAGAGAGACTTACATAGATCTAATCTACATGGGAAGTGGAAAAAGACAAGATCTCTTGAGTAAATCGGGAGCATGGGGACCTTGGGAGAGGGTTGAAGGGGAGGAGGGGAGAGGCAGGAAGGGAAGCAGAGAAAAATGTAGAGCTCAATAAAAATCAATAAAAAATAAAAAATAAACCACTTGTCCTCACAGAGCCCCCCTCTTGACCTCATCCAAATCTAATTACCTTCCAATGGGCCCACCACCAAATATTATTAGCAGTGAATTTGGGGCTTGAGGTTCTTTGGGGAGACACATAAACCACAACACAGTAGCAAGTTGATTCAGTTCTCAGGGGCGCCAAGACCTTTGTGATCTGTGCTAGGCATTGCTCTAACCAAGCCAACCCCACAAATAATCAATATGTCAAGCACATTCCTTTGAAGTTGTTTATATCTAGGCTGTGGGAACACCGAGAACTCAGGCAGAGGGCACTGAGAGGGATCTATGAACACAGGGTAGCTTATGCCAGCGTTACCAAATCCATTCACCTCCCTCTCAACTGATGCCAAATGAGGTCCTACATCGAGGGTTCAATTAACCACACAATAACTTGTGAAATGGTGGATCTATGGATAAAGACACTTGCCACCAAGCCTGAGGACCTGAGTTTGACCCACAGAGCCCACATACTGGAAGGAGAGACCCAACTCACCTGAATATGTGTTCACCACTCAAATAAATAGGGGGAAAAATAAAAATTTTAAACACATTTCTACTGGAAGTATATAGATGTTTTTCTTAACATTATTCTCTAACCAATACATTCCGCATGGCAGTAGCTATCACAGGATTAGAGACAACTTAGAGTGATTTTATGTGGACACCATGCCATTTTATAGAAGGACTTGAGCATCTATGGATTGTGGTTCCCACCAGTGTCCCAAAGTGGGACACTCATCTCCAGCTGCAAACCCCATCAGTGCGCTCCCAGAGAGATCTTCCTGCTCGCCAGACCCCTGGAGAGAAGTTCCTCCCTAGCCCTGCCAGATCTGTTAGGAGGACTGATCCTTCAGGGAGCATTGCCTAGGAGCTGGAGGCTGTGGAGTGACTTGCAGAAAAGTAGGTAGAGGAACGTCAAGACAGGCCTGAGAACACCTGAGAAGAGGGGAAAATCCTGTGATCCAAGGGAATGGCTTCCATGGGATGGGATCACAGAGGTTCCCATATGACTTGGGCCCTCAGATTTCAAAGCGGAGCCCCCACACTCCCAGTATGTGGGGTCCCTGCTGCATGTTGTACCAAGCTCACCTTCTTCCCACTCACTTTTATGAATCTCTATACCCTTAAGTAGGATGTATCCTCATCCCTGGTCATAATCGAGGAATCTGGGGTTAGGGAGTTACTAGAAACAAGAGTCAAATGTAGCATCTTGGGGGTGTCCATGTATTGGGATGGAGAGGTCAGACATTAAAAGGACAAATATATAAAGATGGAACCTCACCCCATTTGGTAGGGGAAAGGCATTGGAAGGCAGAGGCTCTTCCTGGAAGACCACTATCGGCTGTTTTACTGATGGCGACTTTCCAGAATCTACTGTCTAGATCCATGCTGCAAAGGTCTGCGAGAGGCTAGGAGCCTTTGCTGACTGTCCTGTCTTCTTCTTTGCTCCACAAGGAGTCTCCGCTCTCTTTTACTGGTTTCTCTAAACCCTATACCCATCCTTCACCGTGTGCATCTCCAGATGTGTTGGATCTATTAAAGAAAGGGATGAAAAAAATGAGAGGTTATGTTCATCAGGGGGAGAAGACCGTTTTCTTTGGGCATTACTACCCCAAAGCCAAAGGCACCATCTTAAAATTGATACTTAAATCAGACCTTTAATTAGTGAATGGTGTGAGCATGCCTCTGGAGAAGGAGGCAGGAAGGCTGGTGGCTGTGGTCCAGCCGTGTGGTATTACATGCCATGTCAACTGCCGGGACTCGATTTCCTCATCTGTAAAATGGGACCAGTGTGGTTTCAGTGAGACTTCACAGAGTATAAAACCACAATATCGTAATCTCACAGACTGGGTAAGCTATGAAGAGAAGAGAGACTCATTTTGACTAGTGGTTCTGGAGCACCTATTAAGGGGCCACATATGATGATGGCCATTTTGTTGGTAACATCTCTGTGATGCAGAGTATCATCTGGTAAGAGGTGGGAGAGTGTGCATGTGTCCTGTTGGGCTTCTCTCTTCCTTTCCAAAGCCAGTGAGATTCAATAGTGGGGGTTCCACTCTGGTTTCCTTCTCAAATCACAGTTTTAGACACCAAATGTAGATTGATTCCTTGCTTCAGTTCACAGTGGGGACTCAGTTCCAACATGTGCTGTTGGGAAACAAACCACAGCATTAGGCATGGGTGAGGGCCAGACAGCACTCCATTATTCCATGGTTCCATGGCTTGATTGATCCTGCTGGTCAGGGGACAAGGGAGGGCATCATTTCAGGAAGGGAGCAGGGAGCGTGAGTGTGGAGGCTAAATAAGTTGTGTGATTACAAGCGCCATCCATCCATCCATCCAGATGCCAGCTCGGCATCTCTTCCGCCCTCAGCTTATGCCAAGCACAGGGGATCCAGGCCGCAGAGGCTATAAGCCCAGACCCTAGAAGGTCCGAAGGGACGTCTGCTAAAGCAGGCCACCATGAGTGTGACTCCCAGAATTCACACATTTCTTAATTCTTGCAGTAAATTTTGCTTTAGGTGGGCTGAATTCATTTCTTGTGGTGGCTGTGATGAATCCTTCCAAACTGAGTGACTTCAAATGACAAAGTGCGCTCTCTCTCTCTCTCTCTCTCTCTCTCTCTCTCTCAATACTGAAGGACAGATGTCCAGACTCAAGTGTCCTTATCTCCACAGGATGCAGGACAATCTCTCCTGCTGAAGACCTTGAAGTTCACGGACTCGGGCTGCATCACTTCTATCTCTGCCCCATGCTCCACCACCTCCTTTTTCTACCTCCTCCTGTCAATCATGAAAACACTTGTCACTGGATTTAGGAGTTACCTGTATACTCAAACATGATCTCTTCTCAAACTGCTTCACTGAGGTTCATTTGCAAAGACCCTTTTCCCAGTAAGTCTCCACTTTCACAGGCTCTACGACACGCACACCATCTTTTGGGGTTCAATCCAGTGAGTGGAATGTGGGATTTCCCTGGAGATGTTTGCACACATGCATGGAGCTAGTGAGACATGGGCAGGCCCATGGGCTCCTAAGGAGGTAGGTGTATCAGGAACTGGTGTGGGCTGGCTGAGTTAGACAGGAAAAGGAGGAGGGTAGAGGCTACTGGTATTGTGTTCTAGAAGCACTGGCAGACCGCTGCGGATGTCGAACAAGATACAAGAATATGGGAATAAACAACAGGTTCATTCAGGAAGAGCAGGTTTCTAAGTGCCTGGGACACAGGACACACTGGTTTAATGGGAAAATATGAAGTGGCATCTAGAATCAAACTTTATTCAAGGAATTTGGGCCTTGTATTTGTGCGACTTGCTGTATGTCCAGTGGCTGTAGAAAACGGGGGAAATTAGTCTGCCCTAGTAGGCTGGGTATGGGTTACAATCAGAATCAGCCAGCACCCAAATTGGTAGCCTTTGGTACCCCATTTAAACCAGGGTTTCCCCATCCATGGTTGCACAATGAACTGCCACAGTGGGTCCATTCTTAGCACAGCATGCAAATGTGTATGGGAGAATACGAGACTGGACAGGACATGCCATTGATAGCAGCGTGGGGCTTAGAGACTCTCAGCGTCTAGGGGCAATAGGAAGAGAAAGAGAAGCTTCATGGACCATTCGTCTCTTTCCATCTCTGCCTGGCAGCTCCTGAAGTAACATCCATCATCCGGGGGCTTAGTGGAGGTACAGACTTGCTGACAGCCAAAAGCAGAGTGCATGTAGATCCCAAGATGAGGTGCCTTGCTCTCAATGCAATGAGCCCTTAAAAACTCTGCAAACAGTGCTGATGAATTGCCCTTGGCTTCTCAGGCATCATTTGCTCACAATTATAACACGGAGAAGCTGCAAACTCCCATGGAGAACGTGGAGTTGGTCCACCCTGGAGCAAGCAAAATCCCTCTCAGGGGCCCACAATCAAGCAGAACTGATTTTTCTGAAGCTTGGAGGAAAAAATAAAATCAGATTTAAATCTCGGGAAATTGTTGCTCCTTTTTTTTTTTAAATTCACCTATGTAAGCGCATATTTTAAATGCTAATATTTGGAGCCTACTGGGATGCTACATTTATTTTCTTCCTCAGCAGCTATGAGAATTTATTTATGAGAATTCTGGTCCTCACCTCCTCTCCTGAGCTCCTACTCCCATTCCCACCCACCAGGGATGGTGCTGTCCCCTAAGACATTTAGAACCTACAGCTCACTCCCTTCCCACATCTCTTCCTCCAAACGCTTCTGCCATTTTTGCTTCTAGAGCTTCCGGAGGCTTTCTCTTCCCCCTAGCTTCCCCATAAGTCTCTAGCCGCATCGATTCCATCTTTTTTGGTCCTCCATGAAGTAATCACTGAGCCCCACGTAAGCCTTCACTTGCTTCTCTATCTATAAACGGGTATAATAATAAACAATGGTATCCAAATGCTTCATGAGTTTATAATATGATTAGGGTGAGATACCCCCAAATACAGCACCGAGGGCCACATTGGGCCAGAGGGGGAAAAATCCTGCTCATGTTTGTATGATGATTATGACTACAGAATTCACCCTTTCCTTCCTCTCAGTTCTTCTCTTAGGAGCTGACCGGCAAGCCCTGGGAGGTTCCTGTCCTGCTGACTCTAGAGCACAGAGTATTTTCACTCCGGAATTACCCACTTTTTCATTGGTTTGTGGTCCTAACACTCCCACCCCTTCAAACTCTACAACACAAGATCCATATAGGAAGGGGTTCTGTGGTCCTCTCCTGGGAATCCTTTCTCCCTGGCTTATAGAAGGTGTTGAATAAATAAATGTTTGTTGAGTGAACAAATGAGGGTAAAGGGATTGTGGGGTGTTAGAGAAGAAGGTATCTAGACCATGCTGGCTGTTAAGGGTTTGATCAAGTCATGGATTCCTCCTTTTGTTCTGGTCCTGGGATGTGCAAGCTATAACTGAGAACCTAACAGAGACCCACATATCTGCTCTGCCAGCGGCTGGCACCGTGCCAGCTGCCAACCGAGCATGAGAAGTACTGGCTGGAGGGAGGAACATGCTTCTTGCGGGCTGTACTCTCCTGCCAACATCCCCTCAGCAGGAGCAGAGATCCCTGCTTCTAGGAGTTGAATCATCATTGTGATTATGAACATCAAAAAAAAAAAAAAAAACAACAGCACCATCCTCATCATTCTTGAACAGAGACCTCAAAACCCCACAGCAGCACCCTCTAGGAGGACTGTGTCTCGCCTTCTAGGGTCCTTCTGCCAACCTTCAATATCCAGGGGACGTCATTCTCTTTCCTTTAGGTCCTGTCTTCTGGTCCATCTCTAGAGGTCTTGTCACCTTTGTGACTCCTCCGTGTTCCCATCAGTTTGCTGAGTTCCTCAGCCCCAGCTTCCCAAGTCCCTACATAAAATGCTCTGTTGGGCAGATCCTGTGTTTAGCTTCCTGGCTGGACTGCAGCGACACCACCACCCTGGCCTCCTCTCCCCACCCTGCAACTGTGACCATGGGGATAGTGTTTTTTTCAGGGAACATGCTTTCTTCTCGAGTTCACAACTACAATGGGCAAATGCTTGCTTCTTCTGCTAGCAAGGCAAACATAGTTCACTAAAGGTGCTGTTCACTTAAATTTGGAACCCTAGTAAGACATGAAATAAAGGTGCGTGCCTTTAATCCCAGCACCCAGGAGACTGGAAGACAAGGCAGGTGGATCTCTATGAGTTCAAAGCCAACTTGGTTTATATAAGAATTCTAGGCCAGCCAGGAATACCCAGATACTCAGTGAGGAGACACACACACTCCCTCTTCTTCCCTGATCCCCATCACATTGCACCTCTATTCCATCTCTAGAGCGATAATAATGCTGTCTCGCATAGTTCTGATAAGGATTTGAGTTATGGGAAATGAATACTCGGGGCATTTGCTCCGAGAAGGACTTCAGGGCATGGTGGTACCATTAAAACCCTCTGGAGGACAGCCTTCCTGCTCTTTTCATGTGGAAGGCACGTCCACCCTCTTTCCCTTGCACTCAGAACCAGCGACTGCCTAGAGAACCCATCTGCCTGTCCCACTTCCTCCTGGAGCCAGTGTGTGAAGATTCCCCTGGGTGGAGTCAGGTGGAGGGTAAGTCTGACTTCCTGTGTGCCCCTGCAATGCACACCTGCGGTGCAGAGACTAATCACAAGCCTGCTGGTGAGCTGGTTTCCCTTATGCCACCTGAGTTCTCTGCTCCTGTTTCTGTCTTTCTTCCCTCCCTCCCTTCCACCCTCCCACCCTCCCTTCCTCCCTCCCTTCCTCCCTCCCTCCCTTCATTCCTCCTTCCTTCCTTTCTTTTGTCTTTCTTTTTGTGGTTGTGGTGGGTGCTCACATGCAGAGGAGATCCAGTGGAGGAGGTTGTGTCCTGTTTTTCTCATTCTCCGCCTTATCCCCCTGAGATAGGATCTCTCAGTGGACCTGGAACTAGGCAGTAGCCAGCAAACTCCAGTGGTCCCCCTGTCTCTGTCCACCAGTTCTGAGGTAACAGGTGCACATGTGACCACGCCCAGCATTTTCTTTGTGTGCTGGAATCCAAGCTCGGATCCCCTACTTTGCCCAACAAGTGTCCTTTTGCCCTCTTTGTCTCCCATTTCTTGCAGACTAGCAGAGTCCTTGAGCATGATTTTTGTCCTGTTTTCTCCTAGCATGAACTTAATGCTTCCTTCTCTACTAATGTTCTTGGCACAGTGAACACACAGTTTGCTTGTGGGACACCGCTGTGTGGGACTTTGGACATTGCTGACCTTTTCTGGGCCTGCCTCATTTATCTAAGACAGAGTTCAAATGCATGATGCGTTGCAGAGGACAGAGAAGAGTCCAACTGCTGGAGTTTGAGCTGCTGTTAGGAAAGCTAAAATCCTGAGCTTGGCGATGCCCAGGAATTCTTAGGCTCTGCCTGTACACCCTGTATCTATTTTCTTCCTCTTCTCCCCACGCCGGCTTTGTTTCTGTGTCTATTAACTCTTCCCACCCACCAAACCCTCACTGTCTTCAGGTTTCTTCCTCTCTTCTGTAATCCTCTTACCCTTACTTGAAATAAACAGTGATTCTTGTAGTGGGTTTGTATGTGGACAGAGATTTCATCTAATACCTGCTTCCCACAGCATTCCCACAGGGTGCTGACTGTGAACAACATTCTTGTCCAGTGGTGTAGACATTATGGAGACATTCTGGGGACAGGAGTGGGAGCAGTAGCAGAAGCAGGTTGGTCAATGAAAACAACAAAAACGGCCCTGCAATTGGCACAGTAACCTTCACCATGTAATGTACCAGGCACTCCAATGAACATGTTTATTTTTATTTAAACCTCAGAGCCCAAGCAGTAAGGACTAAGCATGGTAGTGAGTCTCAGTCATTGGCCTGTCTGTCTTGAGAGACATACGGAGAACTGGAAAAGCACACATCAGAGTGTATATAGGGTGCTTCTGGAAATGACTGGAGTGTGGATAGGCAAGTGAAGGAAAAGGGTTACTGTGCACAAAGGTGACACTGTATAGCCTGGGTGCCCCAGATAGAAATAAAAGTAGAAGGAAAAGGATGCTTAATGGTACATCGTGTGAGCTCAAGTCTTCTTCAGGAGTGTTTTCGCTGCTGGCATCAGATACCGACTTCAGCTTCTGAATGGAGACTCCCACCAGCTCTTTCCTGCATGTCGGGAGCTCAGTAGATATTGGACAAGGGAATAAGTGAACAAAAGGTTGAGTACCATTTACATCCCCAGATGCTACATGTTTAATGCTTAAAGGTAAAGGGTAGATAATTAAGCTGCCAGCACCAACGTGTAAATGGTGGCATAGCGTGCTAGCAAAGCTGGAGATACTGAGGGCTTAGAGAAAAGTTTGCAGACTGTCTCCTGGGCCCCTTCTTGGGGCCGAACTTCATTGGTGACCACACTGGGGGTTGAGGTCTGTTTCTTTAAGATTTACTTCCCTGTTACTCCCAGGGGAGAAAGAGAAGAGAGAGAGAGAGAGAGAGAGAGAGAGAGAGAGAGAGAGAGAGAGAGAGAGAGAGAGAGAGGACAGTGACACAGAGCCTGCATTCTAGGTTCTGGTTTCTCTGGCATTCGCGTGCCCATTCATAAGGTCTTATCCAGCCTATTGCTCTGGATCACCCTGCAGGGGAAGGTCACACAAGGAGGGGCCAGTACAGAGGAGAAGGTTTTCCCAGGCCTGATTCAGAGGAGGTGGACTTCATAACTGCTGTGCACACATGGGTGCAAAGCATCTATAGATGATGTTCATGGCCATGGTCTAGCACAGTGACCTTCTGAGTCACCAAGAAAGTGAAGGGGAGCCACTGTGGAGCCAGGAGATGTCCCCTGAGGCCCCTTCTATCTCACACAGTCTTCTGATACAAAACATCTCCCAAGTGTTTATTAAACAATGGTCTAATTTTTCATAACACCTGCAGTTTCTGTTCATAATATTGCATTGTCATCACCTTACTTAAACCTCTGACGCCCCTTTGTGTTTTCCTGAGGTGAGGTGTGCCACTCTCCCATCCCTGTAAGGCAGCAGGTACTCAAGCATGTTCCTCAACGCCAGAGGCTAAGATCCAGCCGATCTTTTTGAGATGGGGCCCCTGAACCCGGAAATGGAGCCATGGACCATTCTGAGTTGGGGAAGCACATAGCACCTGCTGTCAATGGTCCTTCCATCCAAGGTATAGCAATCAGCTGCGGAGGAGGGGGGGGGGCGGTACTGCTCTGACTCTCCACTTAGCCTGGCCTCTCTGCGAAACAAATCAGACTGTTCCCAAGCTGCCTGCAAACTTTCCACTGAGCGCCTGGGGCAGCTGCAGCTTCCTGCTCTGTGGGGCATTCTCCTAGATCCAGATCAAGGCTCCGAGAATTGATCTATTAGCTTAACTGGGAAGGACAGAGTGGAAGAGTGAGCGAGCTAGCGTGTGAGCCTGCGGAGCGCAGGAGCTGTGGGGCCGTATTTTCTGCGTAGCCGTCCCTCCCTTCTGACTAGAGTATTAATTGCTACATTACCGCTGCCATGTAGGCAAGACAGTCAGCAAAGCCTGGGAGGGCTCCAGCTCCTCCCTCCCTGCTCTGCTCAGTTTCACTCACATCTCCGTTGTCTCCGAGTCCTAGGTACCCTGGCAGTGCCGTCCCAGCCCTGGCATCCCGAGGTGCTCCTGTGGTGAGGACTTGAGTGGACAGAAGGAGGGGGTGGAGAGAGAGGGAGGGCTTGCCCCGCAGGCTCTCTGGATGCAAGAACTGGACTCGCTGCAGAGGCAGCTGTGCTGTTCCCAGAGACTGATTTCTGGGGTGCATCCATCTCTCAGGGTTCGCCTAGACAGGCTCCAAGGTCCAGAGGCACACAACGTGGGTGCCATTCCTTCTGGGTGTTGACTGAAGAACCTGCCTCACCTTTGCCATTATGAGTGGCTGCTCCAAAAGATGTAGACTCGGGTTCGTGAAATTTGCCCAAACCATCTTTAAACTCATCACCGGGACCCTCAGCAAAGGTAGGGAGACTGACTTCCACCATTGTGTCCTGCCTTGATGTGACGTGACTGGTCACTTTGCCTCAGTGTGCTGAGTGTGTCACTCCTGGTGTGTCACTCCTGGTGTGCAGGAGTCTTGAGTCTCGGAGGAGGCTGGGGAATAAGCGCCTGGGACTCGAGGCTGCTGGCAGCCTGATCTGGCCCTGGGCAGGTAGGCGCCCCGCCAGGGAGCTCAGGAGGCTGTAATTGCCTGGGACTTCAGAAATGGAGTTGGCCATGTGTGGCTGATTGGTTATAGATGGGCAGAGAAACGGAACCCTTCCCACAGTCTGGGAAGCGGCTTGGCATGACTGGAGTTTTAAAAACTTATCCTGAGAGTGTTGTGTTTTGTTGATAAGAGAGAGGTTTGATGCAGTGGCTTGAGAGTCATTCTGCACAGCAGAGATGCTGTAGGGGGACAGCAGGAGGTGGCCCTCTGGCTGGAGTAATTCTGCACTGGAAAACTCAGAATTCTGATCAGGCCGGCAGTCAGTGCCGAGGCTGCTCTGTTGGGATGGGGGGGGGGGGCTGTGCTCCTGGACTCTGCTGATCCACTGTCTCTGATGACTGTTCCTCCCCATGTCTGATTTCCTTGCTTCTCCAAGTACCAAAGTGTCAGGAGGTGTGCTGATTAATTTTCTGTGTGGCCGTGGAGAAGAATCAGGACTACACACACATCTCCAGTCCCCAAATGCAGCTAACTGCACTGGTTAACCCTGCTGACAAAAGGGAGGCTAATTTTTCAGGGACTCCATTTGATAGTCTATGCTCGGCAGGGTGGGACATGGAAGGGAACTTGGGCAAACTTTCTGGGCATAAATCTAAAGGGAGAACAGCAGTGTGGTATGGTTCTGCTGGCTGGAAAAATGTCTTTAAATATTCATGCCCTCTCACTGGAAAAATAAGTCTTTTGGTGGGGCGGGAGGGACACTGGAAGCTGCAGACTCCATATTCAGGGAAGAAAGCCCACAAATCCTAGAATTCGAGGAGGCAAAAGCTGTGGGTGGTCATGTCTCACGACATTGCCCAGGTTCTCAGCTGCACAGAGTTGGCTTGTGTCGATTGTGTGGCTGTTGTGGCAAGGATAACAAGAGCTTCTGACCATCTCCGCTGGCTTTTTAATGACTCCCATCCTTTCCTTGGCCCCTTCCTGAACTAGGACATTGTCCTTCCAGGATATCCCAGGTGACCGAGCATCTAGTGTTGGGGGTTAGGAGACCTTGGGCAGAGTACAGAACATGAGCAGAGAAGAGCTGCAGCGATGCTCGGTGGCTTCCCTTCTAGGAGGAGAAAGCAGGGGGGAAGAAACAAAGTTCTCCCTTTGTCCTAGGACAAGTAGGGGTGTTCTAGGACCTCTGGGACCGAGGACCTGACAGGTAAGATAGCATCCTACCCCACCTCCATCCATTCCCTGAAATGCCCCAGAAACAACTCCAGCCCAGATAGAAGAAGCCTATGTGTCTGGTGTTGCCACCTGGGAAAGCCACGGCCTCTCTGTGGCTGGTTTTTTTTTTTCCATCTGTAAAATGAATTCATTACCGCCTGCTGAGTGCTGTTGCAAGGGTCCAGGAAATCCACATGTGGAATCCCTTCATGGAGTGCATGGTTGCATCCAGATATAAAGAAGTGGGTCAGAGGCTGTGATGGGTACACAAGTATGGTGGAGAAGCCAGCCCCAGGCCTCTCCAGGACCAAGGTCAGAAAGCCTTTAGCTAACTGCAAGAGGGTCTCTGTATCCCAGACCGACACTGTATAACAGAAGATAAACAGAAGGTGAGTCAGCAGAGGAAAGAGTATATCAAAAGGACGTGTGTGTGTGTGTGTGTGTGTGTGTGTGTGTGTGTGTAAGAGAGACATAGACTACAGACTTCTGGAGAGAGGAAAGATTGATATTTGAATAAGTGACTATGTAGATAGTCTCTCAATATTTATGTACTGAGCACCTACCTCCCATGTGCCACGCTCAGACACTACACATGATTTCATGGATACAAATTCCCCTGCAAAGAAGCTGAGTCTGGTGGGATGCAGATCCCTCATGGATCCAACCTAGACATCACACTGAACTCTGAGATGAACAGAAACGGGGGGGGGGGGCAAGCCTGTAACAGTAAACACAGAAGACAGATCCCGAGGCAGACTGGGGGGGGGGGGGCTTCTCTAAAATGTAGCTTCTAAACTGAGGTGGAGAAGAAGCAGGGCGGCGCAGGAGAGGGAGGTCAGTGTTGGCAGAGTTGGTGGGTCTAGAATGGTGATTGTTGCAGATAGGCCAGCTGTGCAGAGACAGCACACACACACACACACACACACACACACACACACACACACACGTGCGCGCGCACACACCTGGTCAGAATCCCAAAAACTAAGATCCAACTGAGGTAGAAGGGACTTGGTTGGGACTTACACTAGGTCCCAAGTGACTGCCTGGGCTTCCTCTGAGTTGTTTCAATAGCAAGTTTCCAATAGCTAGGTCTTGGGGAGGCAGCACACGGAAGGCAGGGGGGCATTGTGGCTGATTTTTACCTATACCTTTGGTCTCAGCTCTGCAGAAAGGGCCAAATGTTTATACAGCCCTGGCTCTGAGCCAGACATTTGCGGGGAGAATCGTACTGCAGAACCCAGGTGTCGGGTAAATATTTGTTAAATAAATGACAGCAACGGGAACTGAGCCAGACCTAGAGCTGGAGTGCTGAGAAGGGTCTTCCCTGAGTACAGAATAAAGGCTTTCCAATGTGGAGACAATGTTACGATTCAGACTGCATCCTGTGTGGATACATTTTGATTGCATCATGGTCTCTGGTCTTCATTCTGGTTTCAGCAGCTATCGTTCATGGCACTGAGTTCTAGATTTGCAACAACCCAACCCTTTGGAGTAGAATTAACCTCTGTCTTTTTCTGAATTGGGAAAGGGATGCATCTCTCATGCTCTGGGCTAGGGAGCCTCTCCCTGCTCCGTGTCATCAGGAATGCCTGGGGAATGCAGAAAGAACAAACCCGGTCCCTCTGCCAGTTCCTGGTCCTTGATCACCTTCCCCTGATGCCAACACTGACTCTTGCGACTGGTCTAAGGTACCGAGAGGCCTAGATTTCCTACCCGCTGTGGAGACAACTTCTCATGTCTCGCTACACATGTATCTACCTCACTGTTACAAGTCTTGCCCTCATAGTCCTGTCCACAATGTATGATCTGTGTCCCTCTTAGTAGTGTTTGAAAGGCTGCCTTCCCCACTAGCTTTACACTCCAGGAGGGCAAACCACACTCTCTCCATGCCCACCTTAGCCAGGGCGACTGCAGAGCCTGACTCATCAGCAGAATGAAGTGAGCGCAATGTACTATATACTGCAGAGCCACCAGCCTGTGGTCTGGAGGATGCCTCACATAGACACTTTCTGGGTGTCCCTGTGCATCGCCTGCCCCACGCTAGCTGAACTCTGTGCAGGAGCAGGGGCTTGGCGACACGAAGCCTTCAGAGCTTTGCCTGGGCTTCCATGTAGTCTCAAATGTCCTCTGAGACGAGCTGGGCAGGCAGACTTTTGGCACTCCCCTGCTTCAGCTCTGTTTAGATTTGTTTTAGATCTCTCTTCCATGAGCTGCTTTTGCTTAAAAACAAACAAGTTCCCCAGATGGGTATGGTGGTATATGTCCAGTGAACCTGACTATGGGGGAGCCTGAGACATGGGGATGTCTTGACCATGGGGATAGAGATCAACCCAGACAACATAAGAAGACCCTGTCCCAAAGTAACTCATTAAAAAAAAATCACAAGCCACAAATGCAATGGGAGGCACCAGACTGGGACATTCTAGGACCCTTCACAGGGGCATAGAAGCTTTGGGCTAGATCCCTCATTTCTGGCCTCAGTTTCTCAGTCAATAAAATGGAATCAGTACCCTCTGTTACTGCATTCAGTTAATGTGAGTGAATGTGGCTGTTATTAGCTTCCCGCACCCTTAGGGCTGTGAGTACTCAGGACAGGGACTCTCTCTCTCTCTCTCTCTCTCTCTCTCTCTCTCTCTCTCTCTCTCTCTCTCTCTCTCTCTCGATCCCTAGGTCACTGGTGTCCAAACCAGACTGACTACGATCCCTTGAGAATAGTCTGTGATGGCATCAGCCTGTGCCTAAGCATTGATGATGTTTAATCTCTGTCCAGCTTGCTCTCCAAAGCACCTTCCCTGAGCAAAATTCATACTATTTTTGAAATTTTTTCTTGGACTTGGTGGTGTGTGTGTGTGTTTATGCGCACGTATGTGTATGCCACTGCATGGTGTGTGTGTGTGTGTGTGTGTGTGCGTGGAGGTCAGAGGACAACTTGCAGGAGTCAGTTCTCCCTTTTCATCATATGGGACCAGGGGATCAAACTCAGGTCTTTAGGAACCTCAGCAAATATCTTTGCCTGCAAAGACATCTCACTATCCTGCCAAATGGTATCAGTGCACCTCTGACCTTCACACCTTTCTAGGGGTTAAGAACCTAACTGTTGGGCTGAAGAGATAGTTCAGTGGGTAAAGTACTTGACACCCAAGCATGAGGGCCTGAGTTTGGATCCCTGTGAACGTTGGGCGTGGTGGCTTATGTCTGTAATCGTAATCACAGCCCCAGAAAGGTGGAGATAGGAGGGTCTTTGGGCTTGAACAAGTCTAGTTGAATGGGTGAGCTCCAGATTCTTTGAGAGAAGTTGGTCCTAAAATAATAAAGTGGAAACAATTCAGAAAGACATTGGCTGCCAGTCGACCTCTCTCTCTCTCTCTCTCTCTCTCTCTCTCTCTCTCTCTCACACACACACACACACACACACACACACACACACACACACACACGAGGGGGCAGTTATGTGACTCCCACAGCCTGGCCATCACCTACTGTATAAGCCTAGCCTCTGGCTGCATGCCAGGAGAGACTCGGTGTCTGGGGCCCCTGCCTCTCTTTCTTCATTTCCAGCCTTGACAAAGAGCTAGAGACCAGAAGTAGGGCAGGCTATCCTCTGACTGGGGAGGCTCAGAGCCTCTTCTTTTGTGCATTGGAACTAATTTGCCCACCAAAGCACAGACAACCAAGCCACGGTAAGCAGGAAGAAGGAATCTAATCCAGGAGAGCGTGTAGTACCGTCCAGGCCACCCACGAGGCAATGGGACCAGAGGAATCTGTGGGAACTGAGATCTGTGTCAAGGACAAAGCCTTGGTGTCAACTCCTCCCTCTTCTCACTTAGTCCAGGATGTTCCTGTCTAAGCCAGGAGAGACTTTACTATAGATCCCCTGAAGACACACTGTTCCTCCATGTCTCCTCCCCACTGCTCTTCCACGGCCTCACAAGCTTGACCTTGGACCTGGCACGGGTTCTCCCTTAGGCCAGCTGGGCTTGCATCCCAACTTTGTTGTCTACCAGCTGTGTGAGTGAATGGCCCAAGGTCCCTGAGTGGGGAAGGTCCTTGCTTTTGATCTGAGAATAGCAAGGCCAACTGAGCATAGATTTTTTTTTTTTTTAATTTACTGAGGATTGTGGAGTAAGGGCAGCAGTTAGTAGGGAAGTGGCCTCCTTGCCGCTGCAGAGAATGAAGGACGAGTCCTCCCTTTGCTCTTGTGACTCTCCCTTGGTTGGCTCTAGACCCAACCCTGGAAGTAGGACTTGACATTGCTGTTTTAAAGGTAAGGAAGCTGGTTAGCTAGGACACGTGGCCCAGGTGGGATGTGACAGTGGCAGAGCTGGCATTAAGCACCAGGTCCCATGGGGCCAAGAGCAGGCACATTCTTCTGCACTTATGGAGCTGCAGAAGGTGCCCCCCACCTGTGCCACTCCCCACCTTGTCCAGCAGACTGTCCCCCACCCCCGTTTCCTACCCGCTGTGTTAGTGAGGGCGTGGAGAACCATTGTAGCAGCTGGATCTCTTCAGGGCAGCCACCTTCATATTCATATTCAGGAGTTGTGATAAACTCCAGGAGACATGACCTGAGTTAAAGGACAAGCTTGCTAGGAAAAGGGACCACTTGCAGGTCAAGGACAGAAGACAGCCACACCCATGCCCTTCTGCACCCCTGTTGCCTCTTGGAGAAGCGGGCAGGGCTAAGGCATGTGCCAGATGTTAGGTGGGCTTTACACCAGTGAGGGCTCTTCCCCACAACTTTATCTATGGAGAAATTATGAAAAGTACTCTTATCTGTTGAGGAACAGGCATGGCTTGGAGCTGTCGGTCATCTGGCGGTGAGTTGGCAGCTAGAACTTGTCTGGGAAGTCCCTGACCTTCACATTTGAGATCTGTGAGATTATGAAAATTGCCTTGACAAAGAAAAGACACTCTCCCTTCCTGAGGAAGCTCACCCCCTTACTAGGGGAAGGGAGTCCCTTCTACCGCTCCCCTGTTAGCTCATTGTCCCAGCAGTGTAGGAGAAGCCAGCACTAGAACCCCGTTAGATAGCCCCACTCCCTGTGTCCTAAGAGACCCTCAGTGTTGGTGTTCTGCCATAGGCAGAAAGCTCAACCACTGGGTTCCTGGATCTTACTTACCTGCCAGGCCCCACGCCAGAATGACCACACTGAGATCTGTACTTGCTTTGACTCTGTCTACACCCAATAGCTTTCCTTCTAACTGTCAGGTCTCCCGTCCTTGCTCATCTATAACAGGCCCATCACTCCGCTGACCCATTTCTGCTGACCAGCTGCTTTCTTGGGTCTCCACAGTCAGATAAAAGTCAAACTCCCACCACTTGCCAATGCTGTCTCTTCTACGTTTTCCCTCCTAAAGTATCCTAAAACAAGCAAGAATAATCTGCCCAGGGATGCTTAGCCTGGCAATGCTGTACACACATCCTATTAACTTCAGGACCACAGGGGAGCGGCTAGTTTGTTCCAAATTAAAAGTAGCTGGAAATGGCCCTGATATAGCAGGAGGGCACTGTGGGCTGCGATGCCATGATACAATGAAGAATGGAGCAAACCAGGTCTTGTTTGGCTCTAAGACCCAAGTCCCCAAAGCCCCATCCCCTTCATTATAACCCTCACCTTCTCCAATCTTCTTAAGGTTAAGGCATCTTCCCTGAAAGCTTCTGTCAACCCAGATCCAAAGTTCCCTAAAACGGTTGATTCCTAAGGGCAGAGTAGCACTGTTGCAATCCTGGACGGAAGCAACGTACAAGAAGGAAGCACAGATAAGATGCCAGAGAGTGTGTTCAAATCTGCCAGGTCTGGCAGGCTTCCCTGGGGCAAGCCAACTCCCCATTTTGAACTCCTTCTTCATTTATACAATGAGGTCAGGGATATTCATTTCCTGGGGCTACTGAGACTGAATGAGATAGCCTATAACACACACACACACACACACACACACACACACACACACACACACGAGTGCCTGGCAAATAGCAGTGGTCTGATAAATCTCAAGATGCCACTTTTTTTTCTTCTCATACCTCAGCTGTGGCTGATAGCAAAGAGATGTGAGACCAAGCTGGCAGAAACAATGGTACATGGTCAAGGCTCTCCTTCCGCTCCTAGATTAGTGCTACCAAAGTCATTTCAGCTGCCCCCAATCACCTCACTGGCAAGTTCTGTAACTGAGAGTTTGTCAGTAGCTGAGAAGATTCCTTTTACCTGGATGCCTGTGTGCTTACTGGCCACCAGCTGTGAGAGAATTAGATCCCCACTAAGGTGAGGTACTGGGTGCCTCAGGTATCCACACCCCAGGAGAGTTGAATAAATGGTAACTAGACAGCAGCAGTATCAGGGCCTGTACCAGAATTTCTGTCCCTTTTAGAGATCTGGTCTTTGTCTGCTTCTTCGTACTCCAACTGCACAGGCTTCCTAACTTCTGTGTTGGTTTGGCGGAGAGATGGACGGACCTGCATATTGTTGATGAACTAGAGTGTCAAGACCCTGGACCAGGCCTTGTCCCCACCTCAGTTTTCTCGTGCTTGGCGCTACTGTTAGCCTCCTGGCAGCAGTCAGCACCACTTGTCCACGTGGCTGTCTACTGTTGTGCCTGCAGAGATGTTCATGACAGCTCAGGTGGGGTCAGGGTGGAGGAACCATGATGACACCTGTGTCCTTTGGCGTACAAAGAGCAGCAACTTTGGAGTCAGGCGTGGCCTTGAATCCAAACTGTCATGTCGTCTCAGTTCATTATCGCTGCTGCACTGAATGTCACCAGTAGAATGGCTGTAAGCCACTTAATTCTCCATTCTGGAGCTAATATCTGAGAGTTGGGGTGACAGGATGATCCACAGTTCTGTTGGGATCTCTCTGCAGTTGTCTGTGCTCCAACATCAGTGAATGGGAGCTGGCTGCCTGGCTTCTTTTATAAAGGCCCCACTGTCATAATCTAGTTGCCTCCCAAAGACCTACCTAAAGTTCCACCTTCTTCTCTGCAAGTCATGTGATTTCACTCTTTATGCTCAATAAAACTCGTGTATGTGCATGTGGTGTAGACATATATATAATATATACATTATATATATAATACATATAACATGATGTTATATGTGGATCTATCTGATCAAAAGAAAGGGACTAGCAAGGGAGCATACAGGAGGAGTGAATACAGCCAATGTACATAACATAACTAAAATGTCAGCGTAAAACCCACTACTGTGTAGAACACATATGCTAATAAAAGTAAACCAATAATTATTTAGAGTACTCACCACTAAATACCATTACAATGGATGAGTAGAGCAACAATTATGTATTTTTTTAATGAGCTAAACCTTCGATTCATTTCCCTAAGTAATTGCTTCCCTTCCTTGGGCCTCCTTGGGTTCATCTCCCAAATGAGGGAACTGCTGGTTTTAAAGATCTGTTCCAGCTTTGGGATTTAGCATTTAATACTTACACTTTAAACAAAGACTGTTCTTGAGCTATCTGCCCAACATGCCCTGTGTGTCCTGCACCCATGCTCCCCCTACCATGCAGAATCTTACCATGCACAAGAGCCGCAAAGGCAGAGAACTAGCCTGAGCCCCATTTACAAAAATGGAGACCTAAGCAGCAGAGAAAAGAAGGGTATTACAACTTGTACATAAAATGCCCCCCTAAAGGCTCCAGGTTTGAAGGCTTGGTCCACAGCTAGCACATACAGCCATTGGGAAGTGGCTGGGTCATGAACTGTTAGCAGCCGTGATGGATTAAACCATGGATAGGGTCATAATTTAAAAGAATTAGTAAGGGTAGGTAATGGACATGAGATTCATTTGGCTCAAGGAATGAGGTCAGTGGGGACGCTATCTCAAAGGTTTGTCTTGTTCTAGCCCCTTTCATCTCTCTGCTTTCTGGTTGCCTTGACCTGAGTAGCTTCCTCTTCCACACCCTTCTGCCATGATGCTTTGTGCCTTATCACAGGGCATGAAGCCAGCTGGCCATGGATTGAAACCTCTGCCACTATGAGTCAAAATAAATCTTGGCTTTACATTGTTTTTCTCTGGCATTTTGTCACAGCAATAGAAAGCTGGAACCCAAAAGAGCTGCCTGTCGGTAAGGGGTGGAGTCAGACCCGGAACTCTGGGTTGTCTGTCTCCTAGTTCCAGCACGTACCCTCCAATCTCTATCACACACGCGCATACACACACACACACACACACACACACACACACACACACATCTTAGAGAAATAAAGCAAGAGGCTACACATACTCTTACTTTAGAAATCAAGTTGTCAAAAGTTTTATTCAGACTAGAGAAGCACATTTCTAGAGAAGGCTGCCACCCTCAAAACCTGAGCTCTCCAAAGTACCTACTGGTTAGCTTCTATGGTCGAATAACAGAAAGTGGGGGAGAACTGGCTGAGCAGCCAAGATGTCCAGGGGAGGGGAGAAAACACCACTTAGCGACTACATTCAGCTCTGAGCCTAGTCTCACCAGTTTCATTTCTTGCTTAGATGAAGTTGTTTGGAGGGAGAGAACTGAACACGAGTCAGTGGAGAGATACAACCCGGGGGCTGCTCTCCAGGAGGCTGGGGTTAGCCTACCCTGATTGTCCTCACGTAATCTTTTGATTAAACTGGGTCAGTTTGAGTGACAGTTTTCAAGCCACCTGTGTTGAGCAGGTCAAGCCAAGCCCAGGCTTCTTTCTCAGGATCTGCACCTATCATCTTGGGACTAAAGGTCACTCAGAGCTGGGGATGTCTCTAAGCTCTGAGGCATATTGGATTTGCAGAGATTCACGAACTGGCACTGGTGACTTCTGCCCACAACTCCCAGGAACTGAACTGGTGGCCTGCCAGCCCAAATGTGACAAAAATAAGAGGGATAGTGATTGCCGTCTTCCGCTGAGTGTTGTGGCTTGTAGGAGGAACTCTACACTTGTCCAGGTTCCCCTCAGGAGTTTTCTGCTCATATCCCCAAGGCTCAAGGTGCTTGAAGCACTTGCCAGAGTCACGTAGAAGATCACAGCTGTGATTATTTTGGAGGAACAATCCCCCCCCAATCAAGCTTTTCAGCAGAGTCACCTCCTGGTGTCTCCATTAAACTGTGCCTCCATTAAAATTAACAGGCTGAAGTCCTAACCTCCAATGTGGTTATATTTGGAGACAGGACCTTGAATGAGGTAGTTTAATGAGGTCATTTGGGCGGGGCCCTGATCCCTCGAGACTGCTGTCCTTATCAAAGAGGAAGACACAGTAGGGATGTGATGAAGTGCCCACCTACAAGCTGGGGAGAGAGATCTCACCACACACCATCCCCCTCCAGCTTGACCTTGACCTTTGCCCTCCAAAACTGGAAGAATGTCGATTTGTTATTGAAGGCATTTCTGATTGGTGATATTCTGTTAAGATGGCTCAAGCAGATTAAATGCCTTTTTCTTATATTCTTTATTGTGATAAATATCCGTAAAATTACATTTAATAAGCCACTTTGCAGTGTACAGTTCAGTGGTTTGGGGTACATTCACACTGACATCACCACTGGTGCCTAAAACATTTTTTTTTTATTTTTGTAACACAAACTCCCATTCTCCCTGGCCCCAGCCATCAGCATTCTACTATCTGTCTTAGGATTCTTGTCTATGCTAAGTACTTTGTGTAAGCAGGCTAGTATTCTTTTGTGTCTGACTTGGTACACTTAATATATTTTCAGGATCCGTTCACGGAAACATGTGGCCTGGGTTAGCATGTCATTCCTTTTGAAGTAATGGAGTATTGTTTCATTGTGTGGCTGGGTCAGAATGGGCTTATCTGCTCATTCATCAGTTCACCATTCTAGTATTTAAAAATACAAAGCAGAGACTGCCTCCAATGGATTCTCGACAAACCTTTGAAAGTTTTATTTATTTTATTTTGCATATGCATATGAACACCTGGATATATGTAGGCACACCCCATGTGTGAAGGTACCCAAATAAGACAGAGAGGGCACTGGGTTCCCCCTGGAACTAGAGTTACAGGTGACTGTAAGCCTTGTGATGTGGGTGCTTGGGACAGAACCCAGTCCTCTGTAAGAGCAGCAATCACTCTTGATTCCCAAGCCATCTTCTCCAGCCCCCAGTTCGTGACATCGTTTGGGTGGAAGGCAGACTTCTTGCAATGGTATTTCGTGATTTGTTCTGTAGACCCTGAGTGATGCAGCCTAGAAACTGAGCCATACCGCTCCTGCTGGAGTGTCAACCAGCTTCTTCAGCCCCAGGGACCCCATGGTGACTGTTCTCCTGGCTGGGCTCTGGCCTTTCCAGAAACCCTCCCCACCCTTCTTCAGTCCTCTGCTGCCTCCCGTCATGCAATGTGGCCTCATTTGCCTGCACAGAGCATCTAAATACATTTCAAAACTAGGTATTAAAACTATATGCCCTTATGGTATAGAGTGATATCCTGATATTGAGTTGTGTGTTCATAGTGAAGTGGTTGCTACAGTCAAGCTAATTACCATGTTTCTCTCACTGCACCATCACCTTTGTGTGCTCAGGACATCAAGTCTCTTCTGTAGGATACAAGACAATGTGACTCCCCATACTCCACACTACTAAGTAGATCCCCAGAACTTGCCCATTCCCACAATCCACAATGCTCCCTTGACTTGCATTTCCCTACCATCCATGCTTATCCATCAGAGTGCAGTTCTGTAGGGTAGAGACTGTGTGGTGACCAGCACTGTTTCCCCTGCACTCGGCCAACATAGCAGGTCCTGAGTGGAAGCTGAGATTGTCCAGACAGTTTAGAAGCCCAAGGCCCTGAGGATGCTACCCAGCCAGCTGGTGTTTCTGCTGTCAGCAAAGCTGACCCTGGAGTCTATACATCCATTCCCTGCAGGTTCTGCCCAGCATACTGTTTAAAGGCTCCAGTCTCATTTCCTTGCCTTCCCATGTCTATGGGAGGAAGAAGAGAGGAGTCATGGAGTCACCGTGGAGCTGACACCAGAGACAGATTTGCAGAAACTTTGCTGGTAGGCTACGACCTTGTGGTGATACACACATTAGTGGAGGTGGGTTAAATTAATATGTAAGAGTTAGCCAATAGGAAGCTAGAGCTAAGGGGCCAAGCAGTCTTTTAATTAATATAGTTTCATGTGGTTATTTTGGTTCTGGGCGGCCGGGATGAATAAGCAGCCCCCTCCTCCAACACATCTTCCCAACTACACTTACCGTTGGCAAAACTGCCTGCCCTCTGACTTTTGAGCCCATCAATCTGAGAGCCATCTCTTCCTTAGTTACTGTAGCTGGAGGCAGTTTGATTGACTTCACTATGAAAAGAGGCAGACTCTGAACCAGGGGTGGAATGACATGATATCCACTCTGCTCCATTTGGGTGAGAAGATCATCTCTGGAGCTATGAAGTCATGTGCAAATGCTTATGGAAGCTACAGGCACAGAATGTTCCCTGCCCAGGTTTCCCTTTCATCCACTGAATATCCAGGACCTTCTGAAAGCATGATCTTGGAATTCACTAGACTCCAGATCACACACCACCATCTTTATTACACAATATTTGTATTAGACCATTTGTAATGCACAGCTTGTATTACATGGGGATGTCTCAGGAGCTCACTCCTCTGTTCTGTCATCTATACAATGGGTACAGAGAGGCCCATTCTGAAAGCCGGCTGAAGAAATGTACAAAAGTATGGAGTGCAAGGCTTGTGCCTTACTGGGGTTCATAACGACACTGTGTTCTTGCTTTTATATCTTGTTGCTGTTTGTAAGAACTAAGTATAAGTTTCCTGTTGTTGTATTACTGTAAAATCAGGGGTTCCCTGGTCCTGGAAAAATGACTGATTCGCCAAAATGACACACGTGGGTCAGAAGTTGGTCAGAGATTTGTCCACCGTTCTCTTTGCCTTCCCTTCCTCTACATGGAAGCAGAGTCTCGTCCTTGGTGGGTAGAGCAGGAGAGCTAACGGTTGGTCCACTCAGAGTGATGTTAGCATCCAGCACCATCCCTGTCTCCTGCACAGCCTTCAGCTAGCCTTCTTTCACTCTTTCAGCAGAGGAAGGGAAAGAAGAGTAAAGCCCCACATTGCATCATCCTCCTGAGGCTCAGAGAAGCAGGTGGAAGAGTTCTGAGACGTAATGCTAGGTCAGTCACCTGTGGCTGGGCTAATGTTCCCCTGGGGACTCTTTCCACAGGAAACAGGGAAATCAGCCTCAAATCGTACAGTCTCCTGGGCAGGGACACTCTGACAGAACAGTCTCCCTTTGCACACTGAAGGCTGGACCTGGAAGAGTGTCTGCTACTCCCTATGGGCTTCTGCCTCCCAGGGAAGCAGGGTATAGGCAAAAAGCAGGTGTGAGATGATTATATCTTAGAATTCAAAGTATAACCGTCACTTGCCTCTGAGAGCCTGAACTGGCCATGAGAGTGACGTCAAGGCCAGAGCAGCACAGTCAAAGAGAGTTCCGCTATCAGCCTCCTAGGTAGAGGTGAAGAAACTGAGGACAAAATGGGCAAGATCCTGGAGCTCTGTACCCTCAAAGCAGGGCCTCTGCAAGGTGACAGGGACACAGGGACAGTGTACTCTGACTCCTCCCACAGATGGGAGCCCTCCAGTACATGGCTCTTCACACCTCAGGCTCAGCAGAACTCCTCCCTCTTCAGCATCACCCTGTGAGCTTACCTGGGAAGGGACTCCCAAGTTCCATTTACCTGGGCTCTTTTCTCCAGGCCTACACGTGACTCGCTGATTGAACTCAAAGCTTGTGTCATGCCTTAGTTATCTAGGAATGCTCAGCATTAAGCACAAGGTCTAGCACAGGGGTGCTCAAAGGATAAGGAGAGGGAGGAATAGAGAGGAGGAGGGAGAAAACAGGAAAGAGGAGAAAGGCATTAATTACCTCCTTCTACTTGAGTGACTGCCTGTAACCTCCACTGAACCCTTAGAAAGCCATAGCCAATATTTCTCTTTTCCAACTTCACCGTTTTTCTTAGATGTTCCTGACTGGAACTGTGAATCATCTTCTGTCCGTGACTTCAGTGTTATTCCCAGAATTACCCCTGAACTCCAGCCCTTATCACTACTTCCCCGTGTCTCTCCTCCCACACCGCAGCCAGACAGGAGACTGTCCATCCAACCCTAATAAAGAAATCTCTTCTAGGCTTACGGACGACATGTGTACTACACATAGCCTCTCATTCACAAGTGTCTGCCGTGGAATTTTTGCAGTATTTACTAAAGTGATAGTTGGAAACCGGGAGGTGGTGGCATGTGCCTTTAATTCCAGCAATTGGGAGGCAGAGGCAGGTGGATCTCTATGAGTTTGAGGCCAGCGTGGTCTACAAAGCGAGTTCCAGGACAGACTCAAAAAGCTACAGAAGAACCCTGTCTCAAACACTCCCCCCTCCCCATAAAAGAAAGTTGGAGATGATGATCTAAACGTCAGTAAAATAAATAGAAGCAAAATACATACATTTTCTTCATCTACTGATAGAACCTCCGAACATTTACTGTGACTACACAGTACTTGGAAATGCTGGGTGAAGAGCTACAGGTATGTGCCCTATGTTCCCAATCCGCAAACAGATGTGCACGTGGAAAATGTAAATTAAAAAAGAAATAAACAAACAAACAAAAAGTCACAGAGAAACCGTGTCTCGAAAAAAAAAAAAAAAGAAGCAAACAACTCTCCTAAGTTTTAGTTGGGAGTAGGAGCTATCTAGGATTTATTCTTATAAAGTCTGCATTCTTCCTCACTTGTGCTCCTGTTATTCACATCCATTGTCTTATTACTCTAGCTAAGACTTCAAGGGCTGTATTGAATAAGAGAGAAGAAAGTGGATGATCCTGTCGTAGTGTTAATTTTGTGGAAATGCTTTGAGGTTTTTCACATTTAGTATGATGTTGGATGTAGGTCCATCACATCATATAGCCTTCACTGTGTTGAGGTAGGCTCCTTATATCCTTGGTTTCCTCAGGGTGTTTATCATGAAAGGATATTGGACTTTGTCCAAGGCCTTTCTTTTTCTATCAATATAACTATATCATTTCTATCCTTTAGCATATTCTGTGATGCAGTACACCTATTAATCTGAATACATCGAAGCAATATTTGATCCCCAGAATAAATGGAATGTGAACATGGTAAATAATCTTTTGATGTATCATTGAATTTGATTCATAAGAATCTTATTAATAGATTTTACTCCCATGTTCTTCAGGTAGATTTGTTAATAATTTTCCTTTTTGTTATTTACATATTCATATGGTTAGAGTAATTGTGATTTTTGTAATTTGAATTTGGTGGCATTCCCTACCATTCTGTTTTGGGGAATAGTTTGAAAATATTGGTGTTAATTTTTCTTTAAAAGTTCTGTAGAGCTGTGAAATGCCCCCCCCTCACCCCTCTAGGCTTGGTTTTTATTTTTCCAGTTGGGAGACTATTTTATCACTGATTAAAACTTGCAGCTTGCTCTAAATCTGTTGAAGTACTTTAGGTCCTCTTGGCTGGTATTGGTGGGTTAATCTAGAAATGTGCTCATCTCTTTTAGGTCTCCAGTGTCTTGGAAGATAGATTTCCAGAGTAGACTAATGGGGCTCTAAGCATCACTGGTATTTGTTATAACGTCCCCCTCTTCCATCTCTTTAATTAATTTGGGTCTCTCTCTATTTTGGTTGGTTTGACTAAAGGTTTGTGAGTCTTGCTTATTTGTTCAAGAACAAACTCTTTGTTTCATGGGGGTTTTGTGCTGTTGTTCTCATTTCCATTTCATTCATATCTGGACTGGTGTTTCTGCTGTCTTTCCATATGCGTGCTTGGAGGTTTGAGCTCTTGGTCTTCTCGGATGCTGGAATGCGTCATCGAGTTACTTATCTGAGATCTTTCTGATTTTTTAAAAATTACAGCTATAAATTTTATCTCATAGGACTGTTTTCATTGTATCTCATGGGTTTTGGTATATTGTGTTTTCATCTTCATTTGATTTTAAAAGTTTTATGTTTTCTTTCCTTATTTCTTTAATGATCCACTAATTAATTTAAAATAGTATCTTTTTAAGCCTCCCTGGGTTGAATATTTTCTGTAGTTTCTCTTCCAGTTGATTTCTTGTCTTGTTCCATTTTGACCAGATAAAATGCACAAAATTATTTTAAGCTTCTATCTGTTAAGAAATTCTTTGTGTCCTAAAACATGGTCCATTTTAGAGAAAATTCCGTGGGCTGCAGGAAATATTGTATATTCTGTAATATTGGGGTGTAATATTTTGTAGGTGCCTGTTAAATTCATTTAATCTGTGATGCCATTTAACTCTGGTAGGTTTTTAAATTTGTTTTCTGTCTGAACTGTCTACTGGTAAGAGTGGTTGTGGTCACCCATAAATATTCTGTGGAGATTAACCTGGGCCTTTACAACTAGTAGTGTTTGTTTTATAAAACTGAGTACATTTGCTTTGGTGTATGTATTTTTAGGGGATTTCCTCCTTAAATTATCTTCTTTTTAACATAATATTTTTACTGATTATTTGGAAATTTCACATAATACACCCTGATCATACTCACTTCCCAGTCTTCCCAGGTCAACCCCCACCCTTGTGATTTCCCCCAGAAAAAAAAAAAAGAAGAAGAAAAAGAGCAGGAAAAAAAGAAAAAAGAAAAGGAAAAAATACCTAGTCCACTTTGTGTTGCCCATATACTCACTGGAGCACAGTCAAACTCCCAGTGGCCAGCCCCTTAAAGAAAACTAAATCCCTCCCCACTCACCTTGACCAGAAGCCATCAGCTGTGAAGAGCTACACTTCAGCATCCCTATTACAATTTGTTGTTGGTTTTGTTTGTTTGCTTGTTTGTTTTTTCAGGGGTTGCCTTTTCTAAACAAAATCTCTCTATATAGACCAAGCTGGCCTGGAACTCAGAGTTTCACTTGTCTCTGCCTTGAGTGCTGTGATTAAAGGCATGAGCCACCGTGCGTGGCTCCCTGGAGCAAGTTTTAATAGTTCTCTTCAATGGTTTCCTGTCTAGATGAATTTTTTTGGGAGTGGGGGCGTATTCATAGAGTCCTTCTATCTCTCATTTTCAACTGTGAGTCTGCAGAAAGAATCTTCCTGGCACTTTGGCAGCATGGAGCATAGGGTCCCACATGGTTCCTGGTGACAGCAGGGACCATGGACATCCACACAACTTCCAGCATCAGCAGAGACAATAGACTTCGGCCTGGTCTCTTGAGGCAGTACAGACCATGGACATCAACACACAGACCGTGGGTACCATAATGGCCCTCAACAACAGCCCAGGCCACAGATATCAACATGGCCTCCAGAGGCATCCCAGCCCACAGACATCCACATGACCTTTGGTGGTAACCTGGACTATGGGTATCAGCATGGGCTCCTTTGAGAGTATAGACCTCAGACATCCATACAGCCTCCAATCGCAGCATGGACCACACACATCAACATGGTCATTGATGGCTGCAAGGATCTTAAACATCAACATGGCCTCAAAAGATAAACACAGAGCACATGCATCCATCCGGTCTCCAAAGGCAGCACAGACCACAGACATTCACATGGGCCTCAGGCCTAGACACAGTCTAGGGCAGCAGCATGGACCATGGATGCCAGCATGTCCCTGAGCTGTAACACAGACCACCTTTATATGCAAATGCTCACCACATTGAATCATTGGTCTGGCTCAAGGTTTCTGATTTCTGAAGCACCATAAATACTGGACCATTGCCAAAACTTATCTTGGAGATCCTGCTGTTGCCTAGAGTCAGGGTGATGCTGCAGCTAGGCGGGGTGTCTGGAGGCAGTATCTGAGCAAGCTTCTCACCACCACATACCTCCCCACTCTCCATGTGGACCACCCCGAGAGACACCAGGCATGACCACTGTGCTTGCAGCCTGCAGGCAGTGCCACATCCCTGAACTCTACTTCTCCCAACGCGGTAAGCAACAGCAGAAGCTCCGTGTTGCGGGCTGGCCCTCTGGCCAAAGACTGGCTTTATTCAGTCATGCTGCGTCTTTTGCCACGTCACCCTATTGGCGCATCCATAGTTTCGTCATTCTCTCCCGAGGGCTCAGGCTCTGTTCCACCATCTTTCCTTCCAATTTCATAAGTCTACATGAAAATAGGACTTGCATTTTTTTTTTTTTTTTTTTGGTTTTTCGAGACAGGGTTTCGCTGTGGCTTTGG
>NC_022014.1:55392231-55488625 GCF_000317375.1 Microtus ochrogaster | reverse complement strand
GCTCTGTAGACCAGGCTGGTCTCGAACTCACAGAGATCCGCCTGCCTCTGCCTCCCAAGTGCTGGGATTAAAGGCATGCGCCACCACCGCCCGGCATCTCTGCGCACGTCTGGCCGTCCTGAAACTTACTCTGTAGACCAGGCTGGCCTTGAACTCACAGCGATCCTCCTGCCTCTGCCTCCCTGAGTTCTGGGACTAAGGGTGTGTGCCACCACCACCTGGCTGACCTTCATTTTTTTCAGTTGTTCCAGGGACGGATACTGTGGGCTCTGTTCACGCCTCCTCTCAGTTCCAGGGACAGATACTACGGGCTCTGTTCATGCCTCCTCTCAGAGACTCCACTGGTCTCTCAAACTCCTCAGAGCTGCCCTGAGGTCTGTGGTGGCTGCCGGTGGCTGTCATCATCTGCAAGCACAGCCATGCTTCCTCAGGTTTTCATCTTCAGAGGTAATGAAGTGCTCCCGGGTCTGCTTCTGCACCACCAGCTCCTCCACATGGTCCAGCAGCTCGTAGATTGAGTAGATATTAGAGTGGGCTGCCTCAACTCACTGGATCTGGGCCCTGATGGCAGTTGAGTTGGTCAGCCTGTGCCTTAAATTATCTTCTTTATCTCTTCTAATTTTGACTTGATGTCTATTTTGTGAAATATCATTATAACGATACCTACATTTTTCCTGTTCCATTTGATGACTAGAATTCCTTTTTCTATCTTTTCACCCCAAGTCTTGCTTGTCTTCACTAGTAAGGTACAGTTCTTGAAGACAACCAACTGCTGGGCCCTATTTTCTATCCAACCTGCTGTTCTGTGTCTTTTGATCAGAGAACTGATGTCATTAAGAGTTGTTATTGAAAGCTAGGTACTAATTTCTGTCATTTTGTTATTTTTATGGTGGTTGGTACTTTCCCAACCCTCAGCTGCTTGTCTCTTTGGGTGTCATATGTGTTTATTACAGAAAGTCTTTGCTCTTTCTTCCATCATTAAGGGTAACTTTGCTGGATACAGTCATCGAGGCTGGAAGTTATTGCCTTTCAGATCTTGACATACATCATTTCATGCCCTCCTGACTTTGAGAGTTTCTCTTGAGAAATCTCTCTTATTTTGATGGGTTTGCCTCTGTATGCGACCTTGAGTTTCTCTCGTGTCATGTTCTATATTCTTCCTTCCTTCTGCATTCTTGGTACTTCAACAATAACATAATGCGCTGATGCTATTATCATGCCCTCTGTTTGGAGTTCTAAGACTCTTACGGCTAGATAACCATCTCTCCCTGGATCTGAGATCTCCTCTGCTATGATCTTGTTGAACATACGCTGTTCACTCTCTTTTTTAAAGTGTCTACAGTGTCTAGCCTCCATGTATGCTTGCAGGCCAGAAGAGGGCACCAGACTTCATTACAGATGGTTGTGAGCCACCATGTGGTTGCTGGGAATTGAACTCAGGACCTCCGGAAGACCAGTCAGTGCTCTTAACCTCTGAGCCATCTCTCCAGCCCTACGCTGTTCACTCTAAATGACAGTGGTCTGGTTCTTCCAGCCCAACTCCATGAAGTCTGTCACTGTCTGTCCCTGTCTGCCTGTCTGTCCCTCTCACATTCGTATTCTTGACCAGCTAAACTGGTTTCTGTGTCCCATGCTCTGTGTTTCTGAATCTAATTCTCAAATGGTACACACACATAAGCATACGTGGGGTAGGGAGATGCACAGAGGGAAAGAGAGACACAGAAAGACAAGGAGTGCAATTCTAGCAAGCGTTGATAACCCCCAGTGAATCGGGGTGAGCACTGCATATACTAATAGCTGCAGCTATAGTCAGACTTCTTCAGATCTAAATGTCGCTGGAAATAAGAGGGCACTAGAGTATAGGGTCTAAAGACAAAGGCTCTGGAAAATCACCCAAGTTTCAGTTCCAGTTCTGTGATAATTAGATGCGAAGTGGTGACCTCAGGCAAGTGACTCACCTTCTAAGCCCTGGGCTCTTAATCAGTAAAGACACCAGAGATGATAAAAACTCTACCATATCCATTTCCTGTCCCGATGATGGAATGACTAGCTTCAGAATTCTGCGAAGAGGCTGGCTAGCACAGCCCCCCCCATCACTGCAAACTGTCTGCATCAGTGTTCAAGACAAAAATCAAATCCTTCACCTGAGTCCTGTGCTCTCTATCTCCCTGTGCTGCTCAGCCCCAGATGACTAAATTCTGTGACTTTGGGATCTTTTGCCTAATGACTCTTCTGCCCCTGGTCCGTGAACACTGGGACATGGAAGCAGGTTCCGTTGATAGCCTTATTTCTAGGTCCTGTCATAACACCTGGCAGAGAAGTGGTTAATGGGAACACGGAGCTCCAACTAAGAAACTTGAGGAGTTCAAACTAAGTGGTTAAGGGAGTTCTTTCATTGGGTACGAGCTTGCAGCTTTGCTGAGGCAGCCACTCCGTTCCCACGGGTTTCCTCCAGGTAAGGCATCACCTTGATAAATTAGCTGTGGGTACAGGCATCCTGCAGGTGGCATGGAAATGCAATTTAATTTCCAATTAAGCCCGATTTCTGGGCCAAGGGATTTGGCTGCCTCACACCGGGAAGATTATTTTGTCCAGACCTATCATTATTATGGGTAATGATTCTGCCACGAAGTGGACTCTCAAAGTAAAAGTCCTTTGATTCTTGAGGTGGTGTGACAAGACAGCGGTATGGGTCCCAAGGGCAAGATGGCTTTCCTTCGAGATCTAAGTTTGTCTGGAGATTGTCAAGAACTTTCAAGTAAAGACAGCCCATTGCTATGTGGCTGACATTTTAAAGATGAACAGGGAAAGGAAGAGCAGGGCAGTGCTCGGCCATACTCTCCAGAAGGAAGCTAGAAAGTAGCCAGAGAGACAAGGCGTGGCAATAGAGCATCCTCAGAGCGCTCAACAGAAAAGAATCTGTGTGGTTGAAGTGGGGAGGCTGGTTTGCTGGGAAGGAGCAGGCATGTGTAGAGCATCTTCAATGCACTGGGGACTCTGCTGAGTATTTGTACTCAGTCACCCTAAGCACGCTATAAAACAAATAAAGTGTCTCTCAGTTCCCAATTGAGAAAACAGCCTCGGGGAAGTGAAATGAACTGCCCAAGACCATAGACAAGCCACTCTGAACTCCTGGTTTCCTAAATTTTCTTCCTTACAAGCTCTATCACCAGAAACAAACACAAAAATATAGTTGGGGCCCTATGAGTAATGTCACAGCAAGCTGGCGCTTGGAGCTGAAATTGTAGGAAAAACCATCCCTTGAAGAGATGCCCTGTAGGGAGAAAATAAGTGCTGTCTGCACCTTGTTGGTGCAATGGCCTGGGAGCAGGGCACCCAAGACCCAGTTCTGTTTGGATGTATTCCCAATTTCCACACAAGAAGTGAGATCCAAGAGCCGACTGAAGTGGGCCAGCGAGGCTGCAAACCTCGGATGGTGTCAGGCGCTTCACTGAGGATCCTGACTGTTCCCCACTAGTGTTTTTCCTGGGGACAGGAAATTCACTTTCAAGGGTTGGAAAAAATGCAAAGTTGGGCAGTGGTGATGCACGCCTTTCATCCCAGCACTCAGGAGGCAGAGGCAGGCGGATCTTTGTGAGTTCAAGGCCAGCCTGGTCTACAAGAGCTAGTTCCAGGACGGGCACCAAAGCTACAGAAAAACCCTGTCTCAAAAAAAAAAAAAAAAAAAAAAAAAAAAAAAAAAAAAAAAAAAAAAAAACAAGAGCCTGAAGGACCATGGCCAGCATATTCATGAAAACTTTAGTTGGATGCCAAGAAGATGTCTCCTGGCCAAATTTTTATTAATGATAAAGATAAATATAAATGATTATGCTGTTGACGACTGGGAAAATTCTAGAGATGATTATTAAGTCTGTGGTTTGTGAACACTGACTAAAGAAAGAAAGGGTCGCTGAGAGAAGAGCAGGATCACAGAGAAAGTTCCATTAAATGCTGCCCCTCTGTTCTGCTTTGTAGTAGTAACTAGCAACGCAAGCATTCAGGAGAGTGGAGAATGCCTGGGTGTCAAGTGGCCAAATGGTTTATGGGCCAGAAATTGTGGCTTCTGGTAGACTGTAGGCAATCCCAGTTTTTCTTGGCAGCTCCCACATTTCAAGCGTTCATACTTGGGAAATATTCTCAATTATTTCTTCTTTAGGAGACTAGGGTGGGAAGCTGTGAGAGCTGGGCTCTGTGGGGGTGCCATGGAGGCAACACACAGGCTCTCAACATCCGGCCTTGGCACACTTAGTAAGTGAAGAGATGGAAGAGCAAGGCTCAGTAGTTAGAGCCATAGTAAAGCGATGCTGTCTAGTTTGTTTTTTAATCTCAACTCTTCTACTTGCTAATGTCTAGGGCCAGTTAATAAATGTCTTCCTCATGTCTCAGTTATCCCATCTGTGAAATGGAGATGCCAATATTAACCTGAGAGGTTCTGTTAGCAGTAAATGAGGAGTATGTGGAAAGGCTTGGCCCCCCATCCCGGCACACAGGTGCTCCACAAATGTTAGTCTTTATTACTATTAGGGATGACAGATTGCCGCCTGGGGGAGTGGTTAGCTAAATATATCCCAGGATGGAAGGGCGGCAGCTTGGTCCAGTGAGTTATTCATCAAAAGTGTTGATGTAGACTGTCACTGAAGAGAAATGTGGAAATATGAGGGCTTTCTTCCTGGCGATGCCACTGACAGAAGATGGGAGAGTTATTTCTCCTCTGACACCAACCAGTTCTGACACTATGGGAGCTTCCTGCAGTGTAAGGCAGTTTTGATGATACACAGAGTTAGCAGGAGACTCCACAGGTTGCTGGTGTGCTCACTCAAGATTGCCCTTTACAGTGCATAGAAGAAGAAGAAGACCCGTTTTGAGGACGCATATGTTTAGTGAGCCTCTGATTTTATTCCATGTGTGTCATATCAGAAGTGTGGGTTGTGTGGAATGAGGAGGATTATAGGGAATCAAAGTCCCGGTAATCCTCCTTTGACTGCAGCTTGGGAGAAGGAACAAGCCTGGGGATATTTCACACACTTGATTCTCATTCAGTCTGGAGTTCGCTGTTCTAAAACTCCCCTCCCCATCTCCCAACCCTTTAGGGAAAGTAGCTGATGACATTGTATTTTATATTAGTAGGGAAACTGGAGAGTTAGGTAACCCAGGAAGACCCTGAATTTTGCATTGAATGCATTAAATCTCATATGCAAATAAATGATCCAGGAAATTGCTTGTTGGTAAGGAGATAATCCAGCCATTGACCCTTCTGTAGTATCATGAACTGAGACACAGGCAAGCCAGAGAACTAAAACCTCCCTCTGTGACACTGTTGGAATCGGAACCACTGTACAGAGGACAACTTTATATCTCCACGGTGGGGAGAGGCATCATCCTTGTCTCTAGACGCACTAACCCAACCTCCTAAAGCTGTCTGTGCTCAAGACCTGCTTCACTTTCAAAAACTATTGAGGATCCAAGGAGTGTTGGTGTGGACTTGTTATAGCTCTTATAGTAGTTGCCGTCTTACAAAGTGAAACTGGGAACTATAAAATATCCTATTTCAATTTCTTCATTTAAAAATAGTAATAACAGCCGGGTCTACAGAGCTAGTTCCAGGACAGGCTCCAAAGCCACAGAGAAACCCTGTCTCGAAAAACCAAAAAAAAATAAATAAATAAATAAAAATAGCAATAAATCTATGCATGTTACAAAAACATTTTATGAAAAATAATTTTACCTTACAAAATTTTATCAAGAGAAATTTCATAGTTTTACATTTAGAAGATTTATTTTTGCTTTTAATTGTGTGCAGTGTGTGTGTGTGTCTGTGTGTGCGTGTGTGTGTGTGTGTATGTGTGTCTGAGTGTAGGCATAAGCATGTGCATATGAGTGCAGGTACCCCTGGAACCCAGAGGTGCTAGATCCCTCCAGAACTGGAGTTACAGGCAGATGTGAGCTTCTTGATTGTGGGTGCTTGAAAACAAACCCCAGTCCTCTGCAAGGGAAACGCACGCCCTTAACCACTGAGCCATCTCTCACCCTTGTATATTTTTTGAAGATATCTTTACAATCTAGTTAACCAAGCATCTGGACTCCAATCAAAGTTCTATATTTGATCGGCAGTGATAGGTATATCTCACTATCTTGATCCGGAACTTCTGACCACATGTCTTTAGGAGAACGAGTAAGAAACAATGTAATCTCTGTCTCAGTATCCTTACCAAAGGGTTGTGGCCCCATGTGTCCCTGGGTGTTTAAGGATCGCTGCCCTACACTCTAGGGGGGGATCTCCACACCCGTGCCTCCAACAAGCATTGGCTGCCTCTCTTTCATGTGCCTGTGGAGGGACCTCGGCTGCTAAAGAGCTGGACAGCCTCACTTACTCAAGCAGCCTCTTTCCAAACGTTTCATAGAATTCAAATCCCTCCAAATACAAGGGGAACTAAAAGAGCACTGGACAGTCTACGCAACCACCTGTTTGCAGCTTGCGGACCCAAGGGGGTTGACAGCAGAAGAAACTGGGACTGAAACTTGTTGGTTTAGAGGGAAACAGGAATTATTTCGCCAAATCACAAAAGTTACGATTTCTACGTTACAAGATTTTAAATGTACTCAATTCAGGTTTCCTACCACCCTTAATAATGGGTGATGGGGCTAGGGGTGGAGCAAGAAGAAAGACAGCTCCTTGAAGGCAAGGATGTATCAGACGCATCTCTCCATCCTCCCTGCCTTCCAGTTTTATAGAAAGCAGAGGAAAGCTTTTCCCTGGGGAGCCTTCAGAAATGGAAGAGACCCACTTTCTTCTAGTCATGGTCTTGGCTGGAGAGCTGAAGCTATCTGAGACCTGGCACTACGAGGGTGCCTCACAAGGATTCTTTATTCTTCAAATCAGAAGCTCAGGGGGTCCTATTGCCTCTGATCTCCATGAGGTGTCTGATTTAGGAGCAGGGCCGCCTGAAGAACAGATCAGGCACACCTCTGTAGGTATAAGTCATGCCTGTGAGAAAGAATCCATAAATACAGGAAGCCCCCCGATGCCCATTAGTAGTGACTCACTCAGGGTAGGTGAGGGCCTTCTGTTTCTAGGCCAGCCATTGTTGCCAAGATCCTCTTTCCTCCTCATCGAACTCTGTCACACTCAAATATCCATTATTTCACACGCACCCTGGCCAGGCAGTTCTGCGAGAAGATGGGTGTGGCTCTTGTTGGAAGAGGCCAGTCCCAAGGAAGTAAAGGTCATTAATTGTAGCTAATGCATGGGGCAGGGGAAGCCAGGCATGCCTGCTTACTGATTCTGCTGGAAAACTGCATAAAGCAACCCCTTAAAGTCAGACTCCTTGTTGGGACTTTGCTTTCTCTTTTTGAATTGAATTTGAATTTGGGAGTAATTAGATTCACATAGATTCACATGTAGCTGTGAGAAATAATACAGAGAGATTCCCTCCTCTCCGTTCGTGACTCTCCCCCAGGGGCAGCATCTCATAAACTATACCACAGCATCCGAATGGGAGCTTTCCCGAGGACTCCCAAGACGTTGCTGACCCCCAGACCAAGATGCTCTGGGTAATGACAGCTGCTTGTCCTTGAAAGAAAGGGTCACAACTAAGAAACTGGAGGGTGACCGTGGATGTCAGGGCAGCCCAGGCAGAATTATCGGATTAGATATAAGAATATAATGGTGCTGTTCACCTGCCTACCAGGCACCTATGTTGTGAGAGCATCAGAAGGGGCAACGGAGCAACATGCTACACCTCGGGTCTCTCTTCCTGTTCCTTTAAAGCTCATGGTGCCATCTTGGGGGCCCCATTCTAACCCTAATCACCTTCAAGTATCGTTAACATTAAGTGTGTTAGGTGTCCAGCACCCGTGTTCATAGGGGGCATGTTGAAGCCATCTGCTATATGGACTTCAAATTCTCATCCTGCTAATAATAGCCTTTCTTCTGTCCAGGGAACCTATCTAATATTGTGTCTTTCCGCTTGACTCTGACAGGAGAAACATCCCCTCCCAGCCCGCCCTTGTCTCCCTGAGAGTAGCCCCCTTCCAACATTCTCTAAAATAGCAGTTCTGTATTGCTCTTCCGATTAAAATCAACAAAACAGCACATGATCTTCCTATTACTCAAAAGTGAAAATAACAAAAATGGGTGGAGGTAAGGAAGAAAATTAAAATCAGCCACCACGCCGCAGTTAATATTGATGTGTTTGTGTTTATTTCCTCGCAGACTGTGTTGTTGTGTGAATGAATATTCTTGGACCCTGTATCAGCGGGTTCTGCCCCATTGGATTCAATCAACTGCAGATTGAAAGTATTTGGGGGGAAATTGCATCTGTAGTGAACATGGATGGACACTTCCTCATCATTATTCCCTGAACAATAGAGAATGAAAACCATTTGTGGCATTAACATTGGTGTGGGTGTTATAAATCATCCGGAGATGATATGAGACTCGAGGAAGGTGTGCAGAGGTTACACACACACACACACACACACACACACACACACACACACACACTGCACCACGTTATAAAAGGGGATTTTGGCATCTGAGGGAGTCTCAGAACTAGTCCCTGTAGATATAAAAGGACAGCAGTCATTTTGAATTTTAGGATAATTTGTGTGTGGCTTAATGTCCTTGACAAAAAGCAGTACATTGAGTTGCCCTATAAATTAGAGGTCTTGTTTTGGTGAGAACTTAAAGAAGATTTGGCCAAGGACAACATTCAGGGTGTGATAGGCAGGCATTTGAACTAAGAGAGAACTTAGGAACAGAAGCGACACTATTCACCATCTGGGGAGTGAATAGTGGCCTAGCAGGTAACAGACATGAACTAATTGAGGACAGGGAGAGGGAAATTGTAACTGGCTGTCCCTTTGTCCTCCAATGGCTTTGGACTTCCCAAAGACATCGAACAAACAAAAGAGGAGACAAGAGGAAGAGAGTGATGAGCAGCCCTGCCCATGACCCCTGCTGTCCCTGGTGACTTCTGGCACTGTGGCACAGACTGGATTGGTCTACCTCTGAGCGGCCAAGATGGAGAGGGACCTGTTGAGTTTCACCATGGCGATTATGAGGAGGCCACCAGTTAGCAGGAAGGTGGGCCAGAAGAAGGAGAAGAGCAGGGTTTGGGGCCCATAGAGGCGCCGATACACAACGCTGGTCTCGACTTGAGGTGCAGAGAAGCAGTAGAAAGCCTGATGCTCGTGGAAATTGGCTCTGACCTTCTCCACATCAGCCAGGGCCATCTGGTAGTTGTCCAGGTTGCTAGGGATATAGGAGCACTGTGGGGGGAAAGCAAGGATGCTTAGGTTCTCAGATGCTCACTTCGAAAAGGCTCAGGGTGAGGCTCTGGGGTATGAGAGAAAACAAACAAACAAACCAAAAAAACTTAGACTTGGGAGTCAGGCCCAGTAGAGCATGGTTGGTGTCTGTGTGTGGGTGGTGGCTTTGGAGCCACTCAGCACAGTTGGATGCAGGGCTCAATTGGAGTTCTGGTTCTGTTTGCTGTGAAATCGTAGGCAAATTGCTCATCCTCTCTGACCCTTTATCATTTCATTACTGAGATGGATCAACAGTGTTACAGTGATGGTCTAGAGAATCATGACTTAACACAAGTCCAGGGACAAGGGGTTTCTATAAGCGAGCTCAAGCAGGTAACAGCGAGGAGTGAAGCTAGGCAGGTAGCGTCAAGGCCTGGTGGAAGGGAGTGAGCCAGCTACATCCAGAAGGGAAGTCATCGCTCCTGTGGACCAGAGACACCACACCATCCACCAACACATCCAGAGAAGCCAGAAAACCCTATTTTACTGCAAACTCCCAGGATTTCAACACCCTGGCTAAGATCCAAGCCGAAGACTATTTGAAGTCTAATCCTGTGTGAACCAAAGAAAATATGTTGGCAAGTGGCTCTGTGACAGACTCCAAAGCAAAGGGAGAAAGTGCAAAAAAGAGCTCCAGGCAGGCAGAGCACAGCACACAGTTAAGCTCTGGCACTGATGGTTGCTATTAGGAACCTTCTGGCCTGTTGAGATGATGAGACCCAGCTGCAGAGACAGCCCAGCGTGGAGACCTGGCTTTTATCTTTCCGTGCCAGAAGGACTGAATGCAGCCTGGATGAACCTCAAGAAGTACTTTGCAAGGATGGACCTCTCTACAGACCTGTAGGAGAATACTTCTGGGGTGCCATTCAGCATAATCTCCTACCATGTGGGGTACAGACTCGGGGGAAGTAGAGAGTTTGAGGGCCATGTTCTAGTAAAGTCACATCCAAAGTCAAATATGTAAACCTGAGGCCCAAGGGGCAAGTGTTGAGCTAGCATCTTCCCTAGGACCCTTACCTCCCAAGCTGCAAGCTCTGTGGGCACCTGGTCCAGCGGCATGGAGATGCTTCAGCGTGTTGTTAATGTCAGATAGGGGAGCTGCAAGCAGGCGCAAGACCCCAGTGAGCCAGGGAGAGCCGAAACTTCTGGAGAATCTGGCCCTCAGAGGTGCTGGGCACTGCAGGGTGTTTAGAAGCAGGACTGTCACTGGCTAACCTTGCCCATTGAGCACAGATTTCTTTGTAGAGCCAGATAGGTCCAAGTTCAACCACAGCTTCCAAGCTGTGTGACCTTGGCAACTGGTACAATCTCTTAAACCTTGTGAAGTCATTTTTAGTGGTATCTGCAGAGAACAACCCTAGGGATTAAACTAGGAAACTTATGCAAAGCACTTAGTGAAAGCCCACATCTTATAAGTTCAAAAAGTGGAAGAATTAATAATAATAATAATAATAATAATAACAATAACAATAATAATAATAATATTGTTGCCTTACCTATGAATTAGAGTAACTGCAGCACCTTTTGCCTGCTTGCAGTTGCTCCAGGTTCTACACTCTTGATGTGTTTGTCATGACCCTTGACCCTCACCGTCAGTTTCCTCTCCAGGCCAAGGAAAGGCCTGGGACCTTTTACCCCGTTCTGGCTGCCCTGGTACAACCTTCCCTGAGTTTGCTCCCTGAGCTGAAATGATACATCCCTGCCTCTAATCGGAGGCTTCACTTTTGTTAGCGTGGGCTGCAAAGAGCCCCTTCCCCTTTGACTGAGATTCAGGGAAGGAGACAGAGCAGGTTGTGGAGGAGGAATGAGAGAGAGCCAAGCATGTCCAGAGGCACATTATCAACCCGGAGCATCAGTCAGTCACGCATCCTGATGCTGGACCTGAGAGTGAAATCTGCTTGACCGTTCCAGCAGGGCAGGCTCCTCTTCACTCTCTAGTTGTGGTTTGTGGGTGCTATGGTTTAACAAGCACCCCCTTTCCTCACTGGCAAAGAAGTCATATACACTGTTCACAATCCAAGCAGGGTTCAGACTAACTTCTGGTTCCTCTGGGCTGGCAGCCTTAATCCAGTGTGCCAGGAGAATGGTGCCATAGCCACAGTTTCTCATCTTTGAAAATGTTTTTCTCACTCCTGGAATAAATTAGAGTTTCTAAAGATGCCAAAGAGACAGCAGAAACCATTGGTAGAAGCTAATCCTAATGGGGCTCCGGGTTCTTGTCCCATAGAGTCATGCTAGCAATGGCCACAAGTCTGCCCTCTATGCGCTGCCGCCCCTAGCTTCTGTCAGCTGGTAGCTGACCCTGCATGGATTCTGGCTGTCTTTCCAGGATCTCTTGAACGGTGACCTTGGGCCTGAAGTAGCTTATACTACTAACATCCAACCTTAGATCATCTGGGGAGCTCCTCCGACTGATTATACTTAGGAGTTCTGTCTCAGCTGGTCTAGTGTAGAACTCTGACTTCTTTTAAGTCTAGATGGTTCTCATACATGACCAAAATTGAGATGCCCAAATATATGCTAATATTAATTTCACAGTTATACAGGAGAGGTTCTCAGGAAACAGAACTTAGTCCCTTTCAGCCACTCCTGGCCACATGTCCCACACCATCAGGTGACATTTCTGGAATCAGTCTTCCAATCACTTTTTTTTTACCTAGCTTTCTCCACTATGCCCATGCTAGTCCCCCCACTGCTGGGCTTCCCTCCTCCCTGTTTCTGTCGCTACAGGAACTGCCTATTTTGAGAAGTCTGACCCAATACTACTCTGTCCCTGTCCTCGCTACCAGCTGGAAATATCACCTGCTTCCTTGAGCCCCATTTCTCTCTGCTGCTCTCTGTGGCACCCCACCCCTCACACACACACACACACACACACACACACACACACACACACACACACACAAAACACACACACAACACACACACAATTAATGTTCCTACATATGCTCTTTCCTCTTGAGACCCATGGGACTGATGTGGGGAGGCGCAGTGGTTGTTGAATGAACAGAAAAGTGAAAGAAAGGGAGGGAGGGAAGGGGGCCAACTTGCCTGTTTGGTAGAGAGGGTTATGGTGGTGATAGGGGCTACAGGTTTGAGGGAAACTCTCTTAAATGTTTGTTATTGGAGTTGCTATAGTCCAGGCTCCAAGGCGGCCCTGGGATTTATTCAGCTCCCCTTTGGACTCGATTGGTGGAAGAAGTGACTTCTATGACTGCTTCTCCTCTCTGAGGGCCCTCCATTTGCCAGCTCAGGGCTGTGCACATTTGCATACATCACTGAACTTTAATGCAGCAGTGCTGGGTATGACATTAGCACCCAGCCACAAGGGTGGAAACTGGGACCCACAGGGCCTCAGCGACCTTCCCCCAGCTGCCAATGAGGGGCAAATTCAAACGACCTACATCTGTCTAATTCCAACCCTGAAAATCCAAGGCTGACTTTTCATGCCATCCAGAAGACCCCATTCAAGTGGGTTAATATATCTTGGCTTTAGAAACATGGGCAGCTGGGGACAAGCTCACAGATCTGTCAGCGCTAGTACCCAGTCCCCATTCGTTACCTGTTGGTTTTGGTCCTGAGTGTCCTCTGTGTGATACAACATGGCCCACTGGCCCACAACTGATACGTTGACCCAAAGGCATGGGTACCGGGGCACCTTCTTGCCCTCCAGCTCCTCGTGGTCCTTGACGTTGGCTTCAATCAGGTGACAGGTAGACTCTTGGGTCCACACACTGGGGAGACAACACACACACAAACACACACCTCAGAACAAGGGTGACACATACCCACTGGGAATCCCTGTTCCTTAGAGTCTTTGGGAAGGTCCAGGGCTGGCACCTTCATCCTGCCACCAGCATGTAACGCTATCTAGGTCCATGGCCCCAGAGTCCTGGACTCTGGCATGAATCACAACGATTTCAGACGAGTTGGCTCTTGGGATTTTTTTCCTACATAATGGTTCTCCGCACTTGCTACTCACCCCATGCCTAAGAACTTTTTAAAAAGATCCCTATGACTGAATCCCATTCTAGAGAAAGCAAGGCAGAATTTCTCAGGAGCTTGGGCCTGCGCTCTGGCATTGTTTAACATACTCATCACGGGACAGTGAAGAGCAGCCAAGTCTGAGACCCTCTTCCCCCCCATATCATCTCCTAGTCACAGATGTAGATGAAAACCTCAGAGGGGATAGGTGACTTTTGCGGGGGAAACACAACACCTGAGGCAAGGACTGAGGGGCTCCAGAATCTCTGACCTTTCCCCTAAAGAACTGTATCAGGGGCTTGATATAGTTTGGGCTGGAGGGCGGCAGCATAGCGCTGGAGAGGCACAGGCCTGCTCAGCAGTCCCTCATTCGGGTGGCACTCAGGCCTGGCCCTAAGGTGGTGACATTATAAAGCAGGAACGCAGAGCAGGCCCAGGAGAGGTCAATAGGCTCTTCAATGCCTAACCGAATGGATTGTGACTTAGCTGTCTGTATCCTGTGGGAGACCCGCTGCCAGACAGGAGAAGGTTGTCGGCAGCCAGAGTATGCCCAGAAGCCTCCTCAGCCAAGGCTGGGCTGAGAGAGCTCTCAGGGACTTCACAGCTCTTCTTTAAAAGCTGGAGGGATGACATGCCAGGGAGTGAGGTGCAAGGGTATGGAGCACTCTCCAAGATTCCTGCCTAGAGTTTGGGGGACCAGATGTCAGTTGAGTAGAGAAACTCCCTACTTAATGGGAAAACCCAGGCAAGTAAAGGTGTGCCCTGCAAAGAGAGAGTCCATCTCGGAGTCATGGTTGCAGACTGCTGCCGTGCCCATTCTCCCTCATGTGGCACACTCTCACTGGAGGGTTGTATCCTGTGGCTGTCACCACCAGGTCCTGGACCAGCAAGGCACTTACTTGTCTGCTTCTCCAGCACTGGAACCTAGAAGCTGAAGGATGTGAACTGCCCTTTCTGTCCAGCTTGCTGAGAGGGGTCAAAGGTAGAGCAGGTAGAAAAGGCTGGGGTTCCTCCAGGCAGAGGGGAGGTTCCTACCTTTTCTGGTAGAGAGGCAGCACCGTGGTACCCAGGATATAGTAGGTGATGGCAGCACACACTACCATTGTCACCCCCAGGCAAAGGGCTCGCGTCTCTCCGCGCTTCTGGGCCATCACCAGCTTCTTCCCCATAGCCACTAGGGGGCAGCAGTCATTTTTGGCACCACGGAGGCAAAGAGAAAAGGGAATAGAAGGAAGGTCAGGTAAGAGGAGTGCGATCAAACACCAGCATCGCTCTTATTCTGCATGGAGCTTGGCAACTTCCACAGGTGCAGGCCCCACCCTGGCCACAGGCCGTCTGCTAACAGCCACTGATTATTTTTTCAACACTCAGAACCCATTATCAACCAATTATTTCTCTGGGAAACTGGGCACACTTATCAGGGATTCCTCATGGTGACTTCTTCCAGTGAGCCCTCTGAGACTGCCGGGCATTAAGGTTAGAACGTGGGAGTTCAGAAGGGCAGGAAAGGGAAGCACCTGTTCCAGTGGGGTCCAACCCTGTGACTTGCCCCAATCCCACCGCCTGCAATATCCTGATGGCTCACCAGCCTCCTGGAGTGAGTTCTAAAAGAAACACCAGCTCCTGTGCTCAACCATGGATTCTGTTTAAATGTAAAACATAGGTGGGGATCTGGGATTCTGGAAGCTTAACAAGAATCTCCAACAGGAAGGAGGATGCAGACCGTTGATGTCCCACATGGCCTAGACAGGAAGATGTGTGTTTCTTTGATAAAAGAAGGGATTTCAGTTAGACTGTAGGGAGAGTGTCCCAGTGAGATGCTAAGTGTATCTCAGGACACCTTAGATCGAACTTTCTATGGCGAAAATTCACCCTAGATCTGGGCTAGATTTAGGGACATTGGAAAATAGTTAAAGAAGAGCCTTGTGTGGCTTAACCATTGGGGTGGGTGACAGCCTCTTCCTTAGAAGGCCCGAGGATAGAGTTTATTTGAGGGGGAGTGTAGAGAAGAGAGGGTCTGAGGTCATCAGACATGAGATCAAGTCCTGGCTTCGCTGCTTAGCAACCACGTGACTGTAAAAACAAGAAAAATGGTACCCACCTCAGAGTCCCAGTGCGACCTACCAAAACTGTCGAGCGTCACAAATTTGCCACAGTGGGACCCTCCATACACAGTAGCTGCCATTAACTGGGGAGTCCGAAGAGCATGGGGCACTTTCCAGGCCTATCTGTTATCCCTCTACTGATGACCAGTGACCAGACTGCTCCTGGTCCCCGAGCTGGCCACTGAAGTGACTCTCAGAACTGAGTCAACACGCCAGGTCCTCTGGTGCCAGAACTCAGAAGGGCAACAGAGGAGGATGGGGAGGAAGGGGTTTCCACCTCCCTATCCGTGCCATTGCAGGCTGCCCTCTGTCTCCCACCATCGCCCCTCAGCCCCAGCTTCTAGAAGCCCTTGTAAACTCTCTGGGATGCAGTACTCACAGTTCACTGGGTCTCCACTGGCAGATGGTTTCTCTCCACCCGGTCCCCTGCCCCCACCCCAAGTCAGGCTTTAGCAGGAAGTTTGGTCTCCCAGTTGGTCTCCAGGGAAGCAGTCTTCAGTCCAGGCTGGGTATAGCCTCCATGCCCATACATGGTCAGGTCTGAGCACACAGCTTGCCTCCGGGACAAAAACTCCACGAGCAGGTACAGAGCCCTGAAGCCCTCAGCTGCTGCTGGGGACTCTGCCCCTGCATTTCCCTGAGTCTCCTGGGAAACAGATGTCAAGCAGCGAAACCCATTGCCCCCCTCACCAAGACCCATCCTTATATATACAGAAATGTTTCTTCTACGCTCCATCTTCCATCTCTCTGGCTAGCAGGGAGTTCAGGAATAGGAAATGATCTTCCTCGTGTGGTGCAGGGGAGGGAGGTATGGGGGTTGGGCTTACCACTAACTCTGATCTATCCAACCCAGAGTAGCCAAAGCTTCCCTGCCTTTGTCACTGACATCCTGTGTGGCTCTGAACAAGTCAGCACACCTCTCTGGGCCTCTGTTTTCTCATGTCTATCATTAACGTTTTGAAAACTTAACTTTGTTCAGGATTGTGGTGCAGTTAGAGATGGAGGAATCCAGAGACGGGAGGACACCCCATCTTTTAAGGACCACTGGCACTGAGGCTGGAAATAAGGAGCCCCCCAGCTGCTTCCAGCCAGCTATCCAGGTCCAGAGTCGGTGCCGTGTTGGGAATCTCCTACAGACCACCTTTGTCTCATAGGCAGACACTTGTTGCAACCGAAAAGACAACAGAACATCGGTTCTGGGAGCAGACCTGCTTCTGCACCCCAGGTGTTCGTGAATAAAGACTAGAGTTGAGAGTTAAGAGCCAGGCAGAGATGGCACATGCCTTTCATCCCAACCCTAGGGAGGCAGAAGCAGGTGGGTGAGTTCGAAATCAGCCTGATCTATAGAACTAGTTTCAGAATAGCCAAGACTACACAAAGAAACTCTGCCTTCAAATTTTTTTTTTAAAAAGTAGAGTTGCGCTGCACACTGCGCTGGGGCTGGGGACACCAGAGGAGACTCCAGAACTTCAGGTGGCTGGGAACATATCATCATAGGTACGATATCAGGTGTTGGAGCAGCCTCCTGGTGCGCAGGGATGGCTGGGATGTGCCACTGGGAGGGCTAGCTTCTAATTCGGATCTGCACATCAACTAGAGAAACTTCCGACTAGCCATCAAGTCTGCAGGCCTCAGTCCCATGCAGATGCATATCAGGGCTTCATGGCGTGTGTGTGTGTGTGTGTGTGTGTGTGTGTGTGTGTGATATATTCATACATGTGTGAATGCATGGAGCCTGGAGTGGGGACACTGGATGTTCTGCTCTATCACACGCCACCTTACACAGGAAATTTCATGGAGCCTAGAGCTAGGAGGATGGGCAGCATTTTCCAGCAAATCCATGTCCCTGCTGCTTATGGTGCTTAGGTATGCACCTAGCTATGCCCAGGTTTTTACATGGGTACTGGGGATTTAAACTCAGTCCTTATGCAGGTGAGAATTCTTACCCACTCAGTCTTACAGACAGGGATCTCTTAAAGTATAGGGGACAGGAAAATTGACAATGAGGGGAAAATATGAATATGAGATAAATCCTTAGGAGAACATTTTTCCAATGATGGGCCATTGTCCCTTCAAGGACCAAAAGCTTTTTCCTGGAACCTACAAAATAACTCAGAAATTTCTCCCTTGGGAGAGAGATGGTTCTTTATGAATGTCAGCGAAGGGCCTGTTAATAATCCATGCATTGGGTGAGGAAACTTTACACAGTTGGGATTTATAAACACTGTGGAGCTTCCCAATGTTTTTTTTTTCCTTTTGGAAATAGAACAAATCAGTGACAGCACCTGCTGCCCTCAGCTGAATGACAACCAAAACACAAAGGCAAGCCTTGCTCCCCCTCTAGAATAAGCTAGTGAAAGTCTCAGATCCTAGCTGAGTTTGGGAGGGTTAGGGTAAGTATGTGTGACAGGTGGCCACAGGTGAAGGAGACAATGGTGCCATGCCTGGAAAGTTTGATGGTTCTTGGAATGTCAGTATGGTGAAATGTTGAAAAGAAAATGTCCTCCATAGGGAGTAGTATTATTAGGAGGTGTAACCTTGTTGGAGTAGGTGTGGCCATGTTGGAGGAAGTGTGTCACTGTGGAAGCGGGCTTTGAGGTCTCCTGTGCTCAAGCTGCACCCAGTGTGACAGTTCACTTCCTGTTGCCTGTGGATCAAGACATAGACCTCTTAAATCCTTCTCCAGCACCATGTCTGTCTGCAAGCTGCCATATCTCACCTCATGGACTAAACCTCTGAAACTGTAAGCCAGCCCCAGTTAAATGTTTTCCTTTATAAGAGTTGCCGTAATCATGGTGTCCCTTCACAGCAATAAAACCCTAACTAAGACAATCAGAAACCATGAAACACCTCCAACTGCATCCTTCCAACAAACTCTGTGATGGTAAGTACAAGGCTCACAGCGGTACTCTGAGGTAGAGGCTTTCTACCTATTTTTAGGGATGTAGCTGAGGCTCATTGGGTTAAGTTGCCCAAGACAAGTCACCCTGAACCCTGTTCTGTCCTTCTCCAGGAGAGAGATACTTGTGCCATTCCCCCTGCGTGACTTTAAAGACTGGGAGCTCATCTAAGAGCCTGGCACACAGTGTTGAAAGTGTGCTTTTCAGAGACAGCCACTCCACATACCATCTCTGCCCCCTACAGAGCAGTACTCATGGCTCTGCTTTAGCCTGGGTGGACCTCTGTCACTGCCCGTGCAGACAACAGAATATGCTGATGGGTGCACTGCCTGATCACCAAGGCTGATTTTATACTTAGGGCTACAGCATCCCCTGGGCACCCATACCTCAGGAAGCTGAATACAGGTTGCAGGCAGTTAATATCTCTTTCCAGGCATGAAGAGTGATCACACCCAAAGAGGGTTGCAGTCCTACAGTAGAGCAGAGTCAAGTCTGCTTGCTGAAAGCCTTGGACCATAGAGCAGGAACAAACCAACCCTCTGGCTCTCTCAATTCCAAATCTACAAATCCAAGAGCAGAGGAAACACATGGTTCATGCCTCTGAGTATACTTTGAGTTGATTTGCTGCACAGTTGTCATAGCAAGCATACAGTCAGGGATTTTAAATGGGGTGGTCCCTGTTGCTGGTGGCAGAAGGACCAAGCCAGTAGGGGTCAAAGTCTGAGATGACTGCACTGATGGCAATGCAGAGCTAGGAAACTCCAGATCTACCCTCCCATTCACTCACACCGCTGCATGTTTGGAACCAAAGGGCAGCCAGGAGAGGGTGTTTCTATTTCCTGAGCATCTACAATGTGCCATGATACAGGCTATTGGTCAGCTCTTCATGGCTGATAGGTGTGTTTTGACTCCTGTGTTCAGAGGCTTCAGCTCTGGTAGACTGGCTCTGTGGCCTGCAAGGCTGGGATGAAGATGCAGTGCAGACAGGAGCATGTGGTGGGAGGGGACCGCTTGTGAGGGACGGGATGAGGGACGGGATGAGGGACGGGATGAGGGATGGGATGAGGAACGGGATGCAAACAGAGAAAGGGTCTAGGAACACAAGGATGATACACCCTTCAAAAGCACATTCCTGGTGACCTAACATTTCCACCACCTCCCTGTAGCGCCATCTGCTGGTGACCAAGCCTTCGAAACATGACAAACATTCAAGAATCCAACCAGAATACAAACCTGTATGGTTCACAGTCCTTCCTTCTCTGAAGATCTGCTTTTTGCTGCTTTAGATATCCATTGTGTAAACATGAACAGAAAATATTTAACAGAATGTTCCAGAAATAAACTATTAGTAAGTTTTAAATAGCCTTCGTTCTGGTGTCCTGCTTTAATTACTAGTAGTTATTATCTCTGGCTGTGCCTAATGTATAAATCTAACTTTGTCATAGGTGTGCACGTATAGAGAAACCCATTCTCCATGGAGTTCGCTGGTCTCTGTGGTCGCAGGTGTCCAGGGAAAGTCTTGCAAAGTACACAAATACACATCCATTCCTCTCAACAATCCCCACAAAGACCTGTTTTCTGTCAACACACAAAACCGGTGATTTTCCCAGAGCCATGCCCCAGAATGGGATGTAATAGGTCCTGGTCCCGAATCTGTGCCCACTGACTCAACAGCCCCTCTCACCCATGACACCCATGACAGCGGTTGCCAAGAGAATCAGTGTGTCTCTATGGCAATGGCTCTCAACCTTCCTAATGCCGTGACCCTCTAATACAGTTCCTCATTTTGTGGTGACCTCCAACCATAGAATTATTTTCATTGTTACTTCATAACTGTAATTTTGATACTGCTATGAATCATAATGTAAATATCTGATATGCAGGATGCTTGATATTCGAACCCTATGAAAAGGTCATTAGACTCACCCCCCCCCCAAAAAAAAGCAGTTGCCATCCCCAGGTTGAGCGCTACTGCTCTCTAGTGTCTATGCAGCTGGTGTGCAGCCCCCCTCAGTCTCTTTTCCGATTTGGCATCCGCTTATTTATGAACATGTCTTTGAAGCATCTAGCTTCCACCAACCTTGGTGAGTGAGTCCCATAAACCAGTCAGGTCTGGAGCCTCTGCTCAGTGTGCATCATTTTCTGAGTGCAGCAGGCAGAATGAAGCCAGTGGCCCCAGGACATACACCTCAGGGTACCCCATGCCGAGGCTCTGAGTACATTTTTGCTGCTCCAAATATGATCAGTCTCATCCTTTGTAGGGAGTTAGATTGTTAAAACTACAACAAAAAAAAAAAGAAAAGAAAAAGAAAAAATCATGTACTTAAAAGAGAGCACAGTGGTCTCCCCTTAGCCATGGTTTTGGTCTTGGCAGCTCCTCTTCCCCATGGTCAACAGCAGACTGAAAATATAACATGGAAATTTCCAGAGATAAATAATTCATAAGTTTTAAATTACTTTCATTGCCTTACATCATCATAATTGTCCTATTTTATTGTTAGTTACGGTTAATTTTTTCTGTACCTAATTTACAAATTAAACTTTATCATAGATATGTATATATAGAAAATATTACAGCACACATAGAATTTGGTACTGTTGGCCATTGCAGACATCCACTGGGGTCTTGCAATTCATTCTCCACAAATAAGGGCAACTATAGCAAAAAAAAAATTATAGGAAATAATTAAGGGGAGAATGTTTGTAGCACTGGAAGGACAAAATACCACAGCAGCATAATTAAATGTCAATATGAGAATTAAACATTATGACAAGGCATGGCCAGCAGCCTGGGGTGGTTGCTCCCTCGGAAGAGGAACCTCTTTTTCTACCTCGTTTAACCATCTATCCCTCAGCCCCATTTTCCTTCCTTCATGACCAGGCGTTTTAGCCTGTGGTGCTATTAACACAATATTGTTCAACACCTTGAACACCTTCTTTAGGACAGGAAGAGCATGGCCAAATCCAGGTAGGCTGAATGTGTAGTAATGGCTGTTCCCTGTTGGAAAATTTCCTGTCTTTGTGGGAAAGTTGGATGACAAAGAGTGTGGGAAGAACACAAGCTGTGGTGGCAAACTCTAGGTGGCATGTGTCCATCCATGCTCGTATGAAGGACTCATGTGCCCTCCCCTTCCATGGCACATGCTTTGGGTAGTGTCACATTGACCAGGACACATCCTCCATCACCATGTCTCCACCAGAGCGCTAATTCGCTAAGACCAGGGACTACCACTTTTCTTATTCTGTATCAGATCTTGAACTCCTAGGAAGATACACCAAGCTCCCTGGAATTTGGAGTGGCAGTAATCTTCATGTTACAGAACGTTGTCATCATTTTTGTGTGTACAGCAAAAACGTCTTCTTAAGAATGTTGCAGTTTCCATTTTGTGGCCAGCTCAGGATAGGCGTCTTCCACGCTGCGCTGGTGGCTGTTTAAGGATGTAGGAGTTGGCAGCAGCAACTTCAAGGGTTTTGTTTCGGCTCACAGTTTGGGAGATTACAGCCCATCACAGTGGAGAAAGTGTGGCATCAGGAGTGCCAGGAAGCTGGTCACATAGAGGGTTCTGTCAGGAATTGGAGAGAGATGAACACTGGTCAGTTTTGTTCACCCTGAGACCCTAGGTGATGGGATGTTGCTCCATATATTAGGTGTCTGTCTGTTTCTCATAGTATGTTACTATGGTGATTCTAAATGAAGTCAAATTAACCATGAGGATGGTTCATCCTGGGAACAATGGTGTTTTCTTCCTTGTTAGTGTCTAGTAGAACTCAGCAGGCTCATTTAGCACTATACACCCAGGCCACACTCATACATATATATCATTTCTCATAAATTGACTAACACAAAGTACAATGGACTTATAAGACTTTATTACAGAACCCAACTCGTGGATAGAAATGAAAATACCATAGAGGTATAAGAAGTCAACACAGTGGTATCTTAGTCCATTTTTTGAATGTTCTATCAAAGCACCTGAGGGTGGGACCTTATAAAAAAGAGATACATATCACTGAACCCTGAAAGCCTAAGACTGGGTGGCCTCATCTATCGGTCTATGATGAAGGCTTCCTTGTCTGCATTGTAACATGGTGGATAGCATCATTGTAACATGATGGATAGCATCATTGTAACATGGTGGATAGAGTCATTGTAACATGGTGGATAGCATCATTGTAACATGGTGGACAGCAGCGAGAAAGAGAAGGAGAGGAAGAAAAAGAGAGATGGGGCCAGGCTTACCTTTTAAAAATAAGATCCTGCCCTTGTGAGGTCTGTCTGAGGTTTGTAGAGAAAAGCGTTATTAGTCTCTTTCCACAGCGTGGCCCCTGGTGACTTAATAACCTCCCAATAGACTGTATCTCCTACAAACTCCACCACCTTGGCATCTGCATTGAGGACTAAGTTTCCAATACCTTTGAGGGAACACACTGAAGATATATCCAAGTTACAACAGGTGGGAGCTAAATAAATAAATAAATAGAATGGATGACATGCCTGCTCCTAAGGAGTCGAGGCTTTTATTACACATTTAAGAAATAATATAGTAGACACAGAGACATCTGGGAGAATCCAGAGTGGACATGACCTGCAAGCTGCCACAGGCCATTTGAGAGGGAATAGAGAGGGGAGAGCCAGGATCCAAGAGGCGAGCAGGCAAAGAGGCATAAAGATAAAAGAACTGGTGTAGCCAAATGGCTGAATTATATAGGAAGAGCACCTGGAAGAAGGGCAGCCCAGCCCTTGGACTAGAGAAGTTTAGGTAGAGGGCCCCAGGCTAGTGTGAGCCAGAGTGGACGGGACATGAACTTGCTAGAAACTGAGGAATTCATCTGTCATGATGACTTGCAGAGCTCCAACACAAGCAATGCCAGGCTGGAACTCAGACAACAAAGTGGTTCTCTCCTCTTCTCCTCCACGGTGGCCTCAGGTAGTGTCTCCCATTGACAGGGACCTTCCTGGCCCCTTAAACCAGCCACTTGGGGTACTAGCTGGAGATTCCTGAATCATGCATGGCTGGTGTTGCAGTTAGATCTTGCTGATCCCTTGAGAGCCTCTGTGAGGCAGGGTTAGAGTCTAACAGATCATAAGGAGCTGGAAATCTAGGACAGGGAGAATTCATACCTTTGCATCATGGAAATACACAAACAGCATAAATGGAAGCCATTTCCTTCCTCTTTTCTCTTTCCTGTCTTTGGGGAGTTGGTTCATCATCACAGCACGTGGTGAGCTTGATCTTGATCTTAACAGATACCTCAAGTTGATGTGGTCTTTGGGCAATGCTGAGGCTAGTGCGGAGGGAAACCCAGAAGAGAGTGGAGCCACCATGTGCTAGTCAGACCAGCATAGGGGACGGGGGAAGGAAACAAAGTCCAGAATTAGCAGGGGTTCTTGAGAGGTTTCCGCCTGACTTTACCCTCCTGGGGCCTTTCTCTGTCTCACCTGATCCCTGAGTGAGCTTTTTGTGAATCTCCTCTCCAGTCACTTGATCCTACCAGTTGGATGTAACTGGTCAATAGATAGCAGATTTCTCCTGTAGCCTCTCTCTCTGCTCAGCTTCCAGGACAGAGACTGCAGGGGTGTGGAGCAGATCTGCAGGGCACACACATCTAACAGCCAGACTCCCCTGTGAGCTTTGGCAGCATGAAAACCAAGCAGGACAGATCAAAGAGCCCGAGCCCATGGGGAATCTGCAGCCCCCAGAGACAGAGGTAAAGGCTGCAAGTTCTACAGGCTTGCATATCAATATTAAAGTTGTTCCTTTGTAGCCTCAAGCAGGTAAGAACTGAGGAAACCTAGGTTACGTAACCAGGGCTTCATTGATATCTGCATAATATGTTTATACACCCCAGGTTATTCCTCTATTAATAAAAACCAGACCAGAAAGCCAAGATTCCTGCATAAAGGATTTCTACCGTTTTCAGATTAGGGCATGTACGATGTGTCCTTTTCAATATACTTACACCAATGTGTGTCCTTCTAGTGTGGATGTGAGATGGGCCGATGCCACATATCTTTGTCCCAGCCATGGTCTCTGTACCTTCAGGTTCTGCATCCAGGGACCCAGGCTGATTAGAAATACTTTGCGGGGGGGGGGGGGGGGATATATCCTTGTGTATGAACTTTGCATGGGCAGACTTGTTTCTCATCATTATTCCCAAGTTCTGCAGTGCGACACACTAGCAGAGCATGTACAATGTGCAGTATGAGCCATGCAGGCAGGAAGCAGGGCTATTGCATAAGAGGACTGTGGGCATCTGCAGATGTGGCTATCAGTGAGGTCCTGGAGCTAATCCCCCACAGACACTGAAGGATGGCTCTGCTTGACGCTATTGCGTTTAGAAGAACCACAGATTCTTCATGCCAGACTTAACTTGCTTTCTTTAAGCCGCTAGCATTTATCCCTCATATGCATATCAATAGAGAAATGTTTCATCTGTCCCCAAATTTCCCTTTTTAAAGGTTCAAAGGGAAAAAAAAAACCTTAAAGACAGTTTCCTCACTCCCTGACAATCAGCAGGTCGTTTTGCAGATATTCATTATCTACTTGTGGAATGCCAGCCCTGGGCAGGTCCTTCAAGAGCACGAGGGCTGACGGCTTTCTCTATGTGTAGTGTTTGCATTCAAAGCTAACAGGTGCACATTTCGGGGAAGTTGGTAAACACAGAACAAAAAGAATAAAAAAATTAATCAAGTTCAATCAAGGATACCATTGTCAGTATCGGGGGGTTATAGTCTAAAGATACAAAGCCTTTCTAGAAACAAATTCAGGAACATGTTGTATGCAGTAGACTGTGTAATTGTGTATGTGTTCTCAGTTTAAATAGAGACACGCTCATGCAATGCTATCTTACAAAATAGTATTTCATGCTTCTGGAAAAGTCCATCTTCTGTGTATGCCTACAATATTCTGTTTTTTTTTTTTTTCTTGTGAGACATGGTGACTGTTTTCAGTTCTACTGTGTAAACTACTCCTCAGTGACAACCTTAGAATGCCAGGCAGTCGCTCTGATCATTTCTGTCTGACAGACTCCTAACAGCAGGGATTAGGGGCAAAGAAAAGGTTGCTGGCCCCTTGTCTTTCTCTGGAAGTACAGGTTCCAATAAGACACACACTCTACCAGCGATCTTACAGAACCTGGAGAGAACAGAGTGGTTCAAAGCCCCTCATCTTTCTGTGAAGCACGGGCTGGAATCAAGCCTGACTCTACAGCTGCTTGGGACTATGAGAAGCCAGTTGGGACCCCAGGCCTGCTGACTCCTAGATTGTGCCCTCAACTTCTCCTCTGTAGACTTCTCTGTCACTTGATCTCTGAGCATTGACATGGGTGTGGCAGGCACTGCCCCAAACACTGGACTGAAGCCATGTCACTCTATCCGACCCCATGAAATCAGCTCTACAACAATCCTCCTTTTAAAGATGGGGACACTGAGGTAGAGACAAACCCTCTCATGTCTGAGGGCATACTAGCTGGTGGCATACAGAACTCCTGGCGTTTGCTGTCTGAGAAGTCCGATAGAACATTCTTTGTTCAAATTTGCTGTGGACACAAGCTTTCCAATGCAGTAGCCACTACTGAGCCTTGACGTGTGTGGAGGGAAGGAACAAATTGCATTTTAGCTCAGCTCAGTAGAAACAGCCACATGTGGCTAATATTAAGACAGACTCTTCTGAAGCCAGGCCTCGGAGCCCCACCGAACCTCTGTCTGAAGTAGGATTGAGCTGACCTGATAGTTTTCACCAAGCTTTGAACCAGGCTCTATGCCCCAGGGCCGTATTCGGGGTGGGTGGTGCTGGCGTGCTTCCCGGGATTATCAAAAGAGACACTCTAAAGAGACTTTTTAATCCCTTTTGTTATACATTAATGAAAACTTCTGTCTGTGATCCATAAGTCATAAAAATCACTCAGCAAGCTCCAGGCCTCACCCCACATCGTAAATGCTGTTCTGACTTCCCTGGACATTTCTCTGGGACACCACAAAGCAAACTTGAGTCCTACCTTCCCTCTGGAACCTTCCCTAAGGAGGCCAGTGGATAGGTATTGGAATCTGTTTCTTAAAAGTCCTCATTTCCTGAGTGTTTTCCTCATGCTTGGCACTGCGCTCTAGGCCCAGGACACTCTCTCTGCAGCCCTAGAACAAATAACCACACACCAAGAGGCTTAACCACAGAGAAGAGTTCCCTCTCTGGTCTATAGACCAAAAGCCAAGATCGTGGTGTGAGAGCTGTCCTGAGTTCCTCTGGGCGCTGGAGGATCCTTCCTGCCTCTTCTAGCTTCTCATGGCTCCTCTGCTTCCTTTGCCTTGTGTCTGCGTCACCTCAACCTGCACCTCCATCTTCTCTTCTCACGGCTTTCTACTCTCTGTCACTGTCATTTGTAATGATTTCAGCCACATGAGGCTGATACTTCCGGGTTCTGGAGTCAAGCACGTGAAGATGGACCCTCAGGAGGAGGTGCCTGAATGTTAAAGGGCCCCGCATGACCCATGTACGCGCATGCATGGCTTACATCCACTATGACTCAGCTAAGCTCTTGCTTGCATACATGAGCCCGTCATCTGCCTGTGATAGTCAAGCCAACTCCCTGTGCGCATGCGCTAAGCAGCTTTTAAAAAGCTGGACGGTCCGTCTTTCTCTCTTTCTGTACACCGATTCCCCAGGCCTGTACCCACCCCCTCTAACAAACTCCTAAGCGAGTTTGTTGCATGTTCCATGTTTCTTCTCACTTGCGCCGGGTTATTTCATCAACTACTGGTTAGCCTCTTACACACACACTTAAGCATGAGACTAAAGATCCACCCATGTGACCCAAGATGATCTCAGAGGTCTAAAGGTGTGGCTCAAGTGTGTGCAATGCTTGTCTAGCAGGCAAAGGCCTGGATTCAATTCTCATCATAGAAAAATCACTCAAAATCCCTCACTATATCAGATGAGAGGATATATGAAGGTCTCATGGCTTTGAATGTGATATGGGCTAACATTTGAAGGGCCACCATTCAAGCCACTACAGCCACCTTATTTAATATAGGTACCAATCCTAGGCTAGAGGTAATTTAGCCAGCTCAACGAATCACTGTAGCCTCTCTCTGGTTCATGGCTTTGCTGAGTTGTCCTTCATATCTCACTCCTGCAAAGTCCAGGTTAGAGAATCCTGCCTAATCCCCCCCAGAGGAGGGGGACCAAACTCCTCCCATCTTGTAGCTCCTGTATGAAATGGCCTTGATGTCACTCTGGAGCTATCCAGCAGTTGACTAGAGCCAAGAGAGTCAGAGAAATAATGTGGGCTATTAAAGGTTTGGCACACACATTGGCCTTTTATCCTCATCTACCATTGGCAGGCTCTGGTCATGTGATTTCCATCGAGCTGCAAGGGGAACTGGGTAATGTAGGCCCTGCTGACAGTTGTTTCTCACATGAATGGCTCTTGCAAATGTTCCAAGGAAAACATGTCAGATTCATTGGCCAGTCAGCCACAGTTGCAGTTATCTGTTTTTTCCCTGTGCCTGTAACCCATTCTTTCATTCCTTTATTTCTAGAAGAGAAACTACAGGTCCAGAAAAGTTAAAGGATTTAACTAAGGCCACTGAGCACATCCCATGGGCTGGAATCCAAGACCGAACAGAGAACATGGAGGACGCCCTCTTAGTCTGAGCTCTTTAATTCTGCTTCCTAACCAGCACCAAGAACCTTGTGGTTTGTGCTGCTGTGTTGGACCATAGATTGTATCCCTTTGAACTGCGAGCCAAAATAACCATTTCCTTTCTTAAGTTATCTTTTGTCAATCATGTGGCCATAGCAACAAAAGAGTAACTAGGGTCTGGAGCTGTGGCTCCACAATGAGGAGGGCTTGCTGCTCTTTTTTTTTTTTTTTTAGTTTTTCGAGACAGGGTTTCTCTGTAGCTTTGGAGCCTGTCCTGGCACTAGCTCTTGTAGACCAGGCTGGTCTCAAACTCACAGAGATCCGCCTGCCTCTGCCTCCCAAGTGCTGGGATTAAAGGCGTGCGCCACCACCGCCCGGCAGGCTTGCTGCTCTTGAAGAAGACTACAGCTCCAGGAGATCAGATGTTCTCTTTGAGGTTCCACAGATATTCCCACTTACAGCCACACACACACACACACACACACACACACACACACACACACACACACACCTATACACACACACACACACACACACATACACACACACACACACACACATAATTTAAAAATAGAATGAATCTAAACAAGAAAGAAATGTATTGACATGGGCCTCTCGGCTTCTCCTCTTCCAAATACACTGCTTGGTCTCTGCCTCCAGTCTCTCTTCCTGCCCTCAGTCGTCCCTCTGGGAAGGAACGGGGAGCTGGAGCTGAAGAGGCAGGAGGCAGAAAGGTAATACAGATCGAAGAGGGGGCAGCTGAAAGAGAACAAGAAATCCACACGGGCCCTATGTCCTAGAAAATTTTCGTGTAGTTGACACGTGAAAGTTTTGGAACAGTTTCCACTAGGAAAAAAAATAGCAGAGGAGAAATGCGAGGTGCGTAATTGTGAATTACGATGTGGTCTTCCTTTTTGTGTGTCTATGGGAAATCAAACCCTTCATCGCTCCTCTGTTTAAACTCCTCTGGCAGGCCGAACTGTGCTTCTTGGCTGTAAATCCATGCAGATAAACTGAGCTATGCGTAGAGTGACCATAGCCTCCCATAGTCCCTTCTGGTTCCATATCTTTGTAGAGTGCTGTCTCAGTCATCCATGGTCATGTGATGATAAACTCCAAAACTTAGAAACAAAAATGACTTGTGATTTTTTTTGCAGGGGGAGGGCGTGGTTCTTCAGGTTGGTCTCCCCTTAGCAGGCCTTCACCTTCAAAACTGCTCCACTTTCAATAAAAAGCAAATGATACACAAGGAATATATTCTAATGCTGACAGCACAGCAGGGAGACTCGCAGTTTAAATGGTACATCATATATTCTATGAAAAACTAGCAAGAGTCTGATGGCTCCCAACACACATACACACACACACACACATACACACGCACACACATACACACACACAGCTGATTATTCAAGGACCCAGAGGTGCCTGTCACCCTGAACTGCTCATTCTACACTGTAAACATACATAATTACTATGATGAAGCACACACTCCAACTTTGGGGACTCTGTTGTATTGTGTGTCTCACACACATGAGGCCAGGAAGGAAGAGGTAGCGGCTAGCTCACCTCCAAATATCTAAGGACATGAAGAACTAAGGAATAGGCCGAGTTATGGCCTTCACACTCTGAATGCCAGGAGCATCCTCCTTTGCTGGTTCTGTTTCAGCGTCCTCAAATGCAGTGAGGAAATGGGAGCACGCCTCTAGGAGTGGGTTTCTTGCACTTCTCAGTCTCTGAATGCCATAGGAATTGAGTGGAGAGAGGTAAGGGAGACTGTTGAAAACAGCTCCGAGCTGTGGCCCTACCCTGGGTGGAAGGCACAGCTCAGCTCCCTCTACCCAGTGTTTGCTATAGTCCAGGATTGATGATGAGGTCCCGAGCCTGACCACAAACATGCCAGAGAGGTTTGAATTAAAGCTCTCTAGAGAAGAAAACTCAGCTTCCCTTAGCGCTTTTTAAAACCTGCGTTTATTTTTTCATTATAAATAGTTAAGTGTAGTCTCAAACTTTGACACAAATTAAAAATCATCTATAATGCCACTCTTTAGTGAATGTGTTGTGTGCCTTTTAGAATCTTCCCTTCTGGAATAATCTCCCACTTATAAATGGTTCTGTTCCACATGGTTGCCATGGCAGAATATATCTGTCATCCGTTGCTGCATAACAAAGCACCCCAAAACTTAGCAGCAACAATGGCTCATCAATCTGCTGGTATCACCCCAGCCAAGATGAACTACCCTATCGTGTCAGCTACCTCCCTACCCATTATTTCCCCCTCTTCCTAGTCATATCACCAGTGCTCTGCTACCCCCTCCCCTTCCTTGAAGGTCCTTCTCCCCTGCTCCCTGACAGGGGTAAATATTTCTGTAGTTGGGAGCAATGAGCAGGGAGGTGGACGGGATGGTAGGGCAGTTCATCTGGGCAAGGCTGATGCCCAGTGGGCTCACTCACGCTCCTGCAGTCATTGCACTTGGGGGGCCAGCCTCCTCTATGAGGGTGGGCTGGCTGCTTTTGGCTGGGCTAGACAGTGGGTTTCCTGTTGAACTAGACAAAGCTGTTCTCGAGGTGACAGGATCCAGAGGCAGTAGGAGAAGAGGCTAAACGTCCCCTCGAGGCCAAGTTTAGAACTTAGCTTTGTCACTTACGCTGCAGTCTATTGGCCCAAGCAGATCACTAAACCAGCCCAGGAAGATCATCTGCTGGCAGAAAACCTGCACAGTGAAGCAGCAGTTTTTACCATCCCCCCAACCCAAATCACTGCCCCAAGTTCCGTGTTTCATTTTAGAACAGTTCTTTCTTATCAATGCAAAGCCTTGGTGTCATTATTTTTAATACTTATATAATGATCGGGAGGTAAACAGGTTACTGCTTATTTAAACATCTCTTTATTCTTCAAGCAAAGAGGAAAAATTACTTCCAATTTTCTGCTTATAGGTAGGACCACAAAGAAAACCCGATATAGTTATTTCTGTGGTTCTGATTGTTCCCCTGAAACTGGCTCTAAAAGCAGAGGCAGAAAGAGCAAATGGAATTGTTATTGCTGCTTATTTATTGAAATTTATTTATGCCCAGTGCATAAAAAGAATATATCTGTGGGATCAAATGATTTTTTTTTATATTCTTTGTGCATTTTTCCTACCTGTGCTGGGACACTTTGCCTGGCAGCCTGGGCATGAGCATTGCGGCAGACTTTCCAGATTCCCTGCCTCCTCCTGCTAGCCTGATACCTCTGGCCAGGGAACTGGAAGGAAGCAAAGTAATGGACCCTCCTTGGTGAAAAACATCTGTGATTCTGTTCTCCGAAGGTCAGAACTGTGATCTGTATACCCTGACCCAGGAAGTAGGGCACCCTACAAAGATGGGCTATCTTAGGGTGGCTCTGGCATTCCTCCCAGCTGTACATGAAGCTCCTGCCCAAGCAAGATTCCAAGTGAGCTCATGGAATCCCCACACAATCAATGACCACAGGGAAGGGGAGCCCACCTTCAGATGCTCACTTGGGTCTGAAGCATAGCTTACTCCCCATGTCCCATGGCATCGACTACCAACAGCCAAAGGTACTTCCTCAAAGATGATCTGTCTCCTACTTCCTAGGGTCCTTATGCTTTGAAACACTAACCCATCAGAAGAGTGTTACGCTGTGTTCATGATTATTGTGTCTTCCTCTCAGATAGCAAACTTTAAGTTTTTTTGGATGATGGCTAGAAGATGGGTAGGTTGGGGTACCACAAGCAGTAAATTGGGGGAAGAGAGATTTGAGTATTTTAGAAAACACTATTTGAGTGTTTTAGAAAACACTGGTTCAAATTCTAGGTGCTGGAGGGTTCTCTACCTTTGGGCCCAAGACACCTGGTTCCTTTTCCTGACGCTGACTGACTGAGTGGCTCAGCTTCTCTGCATTATTTGTCTTGTCTCTAAACAATCACCAAAGCTCCAAAGGGCTATTGTGAGGACAATGGCAACTTAGGACAGATAGTGATAACTGTAACTTTTTAAAAAGTCACTTGGATACAAAGTTCAAGGTAGAATAGCTGGAAAGCATTCAGTAAGGGCCAGACCCACCCGTCCAGCCTGGTATCCAGAGAAAACGATACCCATCCCTTCCCCGGTCCATTCTTCCTGCTTGGCTGCAGAGGGTCATCTCATAATCTGTCTCCTTCCTCATCCCAAGGGCCATGCCTCATCAGGAGCATCCTGACTCAACAAGGATGCTGCTACTACCACCCATGTGCGGAGAAGCTTAGGCCCTACACATCAGTGAGAAGGCCAGAAAGGAGATAATGACTACCTGCCCAAGTCTCTGGTGTGATTCTCCTTGGGAACCAGCTGCAGAGGATTCCTGGGCTGGAGACCCCAAACAAAGCCGAGTGAACAGCAGACCAGCTTAGCAACCTGGGCCTGGTGCCGCCTTAAAGCATCCCTTGTTTGGTCCTGTGTACTGAGCAACCTGTGTTGTTTCCTAGATCATGACAAACCTAGCCTGTGACAAAACGCAGTGAAGAAATCCTCAGGGCAGCTCAGCTCTGAGGGGAAGCAGGGGAAAACAGCCTGGGGTCTGAGGGCCGCTAAGTGAGAAGCAAACAACTATGGAAGGAAGTTATAAATTTTGCAGTGAAAAATGCCAGGCCCAGGTCCTTATGAGAGCCCTACACCCCAGGGACAGTCAATGCCTATGCTATGGACAGGAGGAACATTTGTGAACTTAACAAGGGGAATGGATTTGTAGAGAGTATCACACTGGCTGATACCTTTACTTTCCTTCTGTTGGGAAATACATTTTAAAAATATTATAGAGGGGTTGAGAGACGAGACAACCACCTATGACCTGCCTTTTGGGCACAGTATTTAAGGTTCTCCTCTAGTCCTTCCCTTGCAGTTCTGTTGTTTTCAATGATCCTTTTTGGTTTTCTTAATTGAAAGGAGAAAGGGCCATCTTCTTTGACCATGTGACACATGGAGGCCAGATGGGGTGCAGAGGGATGTCGCAATTGGTGTGTGTAATACTGAAAGCCAGCGCCCTTCAGTAATAACACTTAGCTCCAGGCCAGGCATTCTGCACCTACGACTCTGAGGCTCACTCTGGGAAGTTACTTATCCGGGGTCTTGCAAATGGGACAGCAAAGGTTGGGAAACAGGCTGACCTGGCTGCGGAGACCATGGTCTTAATCCGCCTTAATCTCTATGTCTCCATGGGATCTTGCGGCCTTCTTTTCCATCAAGGCCCCTCAACTCTCTCTAAACTAATCTACCCGTTCTTCTCCCAACATCCCATTCTCTATCTGATATCAGAATGACATTTATTTTTTGTCTTCCTACTACCCATAGTTCTACTTAAAGGCAGCTTCCTCTGAGGAGCCATTACTGATTTACCCCCCAGCCTGGAGGAGCGCCCTTTTGTGGCCCAGGGATGAAGCTGCCTTTTTCCTTTGTCTCAGTAAAAGACTGGTAGTGGCCAGGCTGCTAGTTTTCTGCTATCTCCAAACTCCTGCACAGTACCTGGGATGCCACAGAGACTCCATTCTTTGTACAGACGATGACCCTGGCCAGAAGGCATTAAGAGAGCAGGTCTTGAGAGTGACCCTTCATTTTCCCGCTGCTTTTCAGGAGGCTGCAGAGTCGTGATCTGCTTTCACCACCTCCTCCCATCTCCTTCAGCCTTTCCTGCCCGATTTGAAGACCCAATCCAGGTTCCCCCCATATCTCTGAGGGAGCCTGCTCCTCCAGCCCATGGATTCGAAAGACTGCCCTGGGGTGCCCCACTCCTGAAAAAGAAGGGTCCCTGGCCATAGTTTCAGGGAGATAGCGCCTGGAAGAAAGTTGTTGACTTGCGGGTGTTAATGCTTTGGGAACCAGCGCTCCTTACTTTTTACAGATATAGAACCACACATTGCTTCATGATGTGATGAGAATCACTCCAAGGAACTCACTAGTTTTGTTACAGGGGAACTCACCAAAGAAGAACACTCATACATAGTTTATAGCCCGTTGAAAGTCTTTATTCCAGCCAGCTGGGACCACACCCAAGTGTTCAGAACACGGGGTTCTTTTTTTAAGGCAAAAAAAAAAAAAAAACAACAAAACCTCATCTTGGCATCTCACTTGTCAGCTTAGGGTGAGATGCAGGGGGAGGTGCTTTGCAGAGTAAGCAGTTGAAAGCAAGTAGTTTTACAGAGCCCAGGATAAAGGAATAGCTAGAGGGCATTCCACAGGAATGGCCAATTTTAACAAAAATTAAGTTGTCTAGGACATCCTGACCTTTGGTTCCTAGAATAGAGTTGGGTGGTTTTCCATGGGATTCTCCAGCAAGGAGATCAGATTCTAGTTACACCCGGAATGGCCTCAGCAAGAATACAAGATGGATGATCCCCTGCTCCGTCTTACCCCCCCCCCCATTCCACACTTATCCTACGGGCATGAGTCAAATCATTGACTGGTTCTGGTCTAGAGGGCATAGTTGGTCCTAAGGACCATTAGCTTAACTGGGTTTATTCTCTGTCTGATGTAGTTGGCCCTGCAGCTAAAGATGCAGGGTCTGACTGTTAGCACATCAGGATAGGAATCAATGGTCCAGTTAAATGCGGTAAAGTGGTCAGCCAAGGGGACCAGGTAAACAGAGACTGATATCAATTATCTGATCTATGCCTCCCTTCTTCCTTTTCTTTAACCACGGCAAGGTTTTCCCTAATTACAACTGATTGGTTGGCATGGAAACAGCAGATTTCTCCTAAATCCATACACAATCTTCCTTGTTTCATCCAGAGAAGATCTTAAGCTGCTTCAATTTCGCAGAACCATTTCTACTAAGCAGTCTACTTGCTTCTCTGGTCTGGATACAGAGTCTCCTAACATCCTTTAGTCCTGGTTGACTTGTTTACTTACTTCTCTAAAGTTTTTATCACTAACCGTCAGAGTTGATGTCTGTTAATCTAGGGATAGCAGCTCCAACCAGGAGTGAAGCAAGAATGGGTGCTTTCCTGTTGCAGCCTGGGGTCCATGCTAACATGTGCTCTCCTTCCCCGCTGTATAAGTACACCTGAGGAGGACAAGAACTAGCTCACATAGAAAGGACTTGTGTTTTGGAATGCCATTGAGGACGCACAATTAGTTAATCCATTTGAGCATGTGCACCAAGTGGTCTCAGGGGCCACAAGTATCTCTGCCAATGAGAATGGAATAGTAAGCAATGGAGTAGTGAGGAGGCTTCTAGGTCAAAAGTCCCGGACACCAGGCAGCTCCCACCTTCCTGTAGGTCCCCCAGTGTTTGCTTAGACTGTTTCCAGTTACAATTGCTTTTACTTGCTGATGGACCAATGGTCTGGCTGGTTTCTAACCCTATATAACAAGAAGATCAAAAGCTCAGGCACAGCCAGAAATCCTGACCAATTCCCAGCTGGGAGTTATTTAAGCAACTGGTGAACCTTGTCAACAGTAGAAAATATAAAGGATTCCTGGCCCCAGTGCCAGTGAGGCCTAGGGCAGCAACACTTTTGGTACTAGTTGGGATCAATCTCATGAGAGAAAATGTTGGTTGGGTTTGGGTCTTTTCCCTTGGGATGGATAGGAGATCTCTTTTTGGAGCCATAGGTCTGGAGGCCCAGGGAGGTAGCCTCCTCTGAACGGTAAATTTATTCCCTGGTTTCTTTAGGTAAGACAATAGAATCTTAGTTCCCAGGTTCTTCTGGTGTTCCCTGGAACATAGTCATCCCTGTGTTGTATCCAATCTCTCAGTCTTATGGTTATGGGATTAGAGTTCCCTATTGTGCAGTCTTTAGGAGGCGGCTCTCTTTCTATAGGTCCAGAGTTGTCAGCATGCTTCCAGTAAGCCTCAGTTTCACAACTCCATTTAACACAATAGAATTTCCCCCATTACCTCACCCCTAAAGGTGTGGGAGCTCATTCATGGGGCTTGCATAGAAGAGGATTTCCTCTATTTTTCTCTCAAAAGATAGGTCCCCACAACCATCCCTTCTGTAGTTTTAGCAACTTCCAAAAAGGGCATAAAATAGCAAAAGTCCACATGGACCTGGTGTTGTTCATCCATACTTGGTTTGACCATTACTGTTCTTGTGTCTGTTATTCTTACTTCCCAAGTCCTGACTGGGGGACAGTGAGGGTTGTAGGCCCCTGTGCCTGTACAGAAAGAAAGAAAAATGATGAACATAGTGTTCTGTGTTAATGATCACAGTTTGTGTCAGTTTAAGGAGTTCAAAATCCAAGTGGCAGTCCATTGTCATCATCCCCAGTGACCCTTTTTAACTGGGAGTCATGGATCCAAGGGATGATGTCACTTTCACACAGTTTGGTGGTGAGGATAACTGGATAGGTTCCTTTCTGGTGGCTTTCAGAGTCCAGCTAGGGATCGTTTTGATCAAACCAAGTCTCCTGGCTGGAACTGGGGGGAGGGTCCGGAGGTGGGAGATGGCAGGATTCCCTGAATCCCCAGTTAATAATCTGGCAAGCTTCCTGCAAAGCCTTCAAGAACTTGAGAAGGGAGTGATTAGACATTTCTGCCTGGGGAATATCTCAGAGTTTGGGGAGGATGGGAGGTGGTCTCCTAATCACAGTTTCAAAAGGAGGAAGCCCCTCCCAGTAAGGAGCACACTGGGCCCTGAGCAGGGCAATGGAAGGAGGTTGTCCAGTTTGCTCTGGTTTCCAGAACCAGTTTGGTCATAGTCTCTCCAGAGTTCTAGCCATCCTTTCTGTCTGACCTGATCTCTATGGCCTACATGCACAGTGCAATTTCCAATTAATGCCTAATACCTTTGTCAGATTTTGAGATGCTTTGGTCATGAAGGTCAGCCCATTATTGGACCCCAAATCTAGGGGCAGTCCAAGCCTAGGAGTTATTTCCTGAAAAAGTCTCTTGGTAACAGTTGGGGACGTCTCTGTTTGGGTGGGTTAGGCTTCACCCCATGCTGAGGAAGTGTCTACAGACACCAGTAAATATTCGTAGCAAAAAGAGTAGGTCTGATTTCTGTAAAGTTCAACTCCCAAGGTCCCTCAGGCCTATTTCCTCAAGCCCAGATGGGGAGGAGGAGGTCTCCCCCCCCCCTTTTTGGAGTTTACATGAAGAGAGGTGGCACATCTGGAAGTGATATCTTTAATCAGGACCTGTAAATTTGGAACATAATATTGGGTATGAGGAGCTCAGCTGTTTTTTGTGGCCACTAAGTGGGCGACTTGGTGGAGATCTGAAACCAGTAGTCTCCCCTAGACTCGCTGGAAGGATGGGTCTGCCATCAGGAAGCATTCACCGTGACCTCGCTTATTCTGTTTGGCCAGTTCTTATTTTGCCCAGGCAATCCCACCCAGCGTGTTTTTCATGCAGTCCTGTAAGATGGGCCCCAGCAGGGCTATCAAGACTTGAAGAGGAATCACTGATTCTAGGGCCCCTATTCTGGGCCGTCAAGTCAACCACTCTGTTGCTTCTGGCTTCTGGGGAACCCCCTTTTTGGTGTCCTGTGCAGTGGACAATGACTGCCCTCTTGGGTAACCAGCTAGCTTCCAATAGGGCTAAGATTTATTCTCTGTTTTTGATCTCTCTTCCTGCTGTGGTTAGCGGTCCTCGTTTCCTGTATAGCACCCCATGGACATGGGCCACGACGAAAACATTCAGCTACCAGTGTATACGGCAATAGCCTTGTTTCCCCACCCCACCCCCACCCCCCCCCCCCCCGCAATGAAGTGCTTGAGCAAAGGCCAAAAGCTCAGTTTGTTGAGCTGAGGTTCCCCTGCTCAGAGATTGTGCCCAGATAGTCCTGTCTTGAGACACCACAACTCCCACACACATTGGGCCTGTTGGAGTGGATTGGGTCAGTTACTCAGTCATGCAGGAGTTCCTCAGGGTCATTGGCCAGCAAGAGAATGGCAGGCTCGAAGGCCGATGTCTTATGGAACCGAATGCCACAATGGACCCGAAACAAGGCTTGGTATTGAGCCACCCAGGACTTAGACATCCATCTTTCAGATGACCCCTCAAGGGCATAGAGTGCTTGGCTGTGAGGAACAGTCTTTGTCCTAAAGTTAACTAGCCAGCTTCTTTTACCAGCAGGGCAGTGCAACTGTGGCCATTGTAACACCAGCAATCCAGACACGACGGGGTCAAGTCTCTTGGACAGACATGCCACTGGTCTTTTCCAAGGTCCTACAGTTTGCATGAGGACTCCCTTGGCAATGCCTTTGGCCTCATCCACATACAAGTGAAATTGTTTACTAATTTCTAGGTGGGTCAGAACCAGGACAGACACTAAGGCTTTTCTCGAATCTTCAAAGACCCTCTGTTCAGGCTCAGTCCATTCTAAAGGCAGTGTACCACTGGTATTGGCTTTGAGGAGCTTGGCTCTCTCAGCAAACCCCATTATCCATAGCCAGCAATATCCAGCCGCCTCCAGGAATTCTTGTACCTGTCTTTTCAATGTGAAGGGGAGTGAAGAGTCATAGGACAGCTGAACTACAGTCTTGAGGAAGCATCGGCCTTCCTTCCTCTAGGTTGCAGCCTAGGTATGTGACCTGAAAGACACTCAGTTGAGCCTTTTTGTCTGAGACTCTGGGCCCCAGGGCTTAGAGGGTTTTGTAAAGGCTTCTGGTTGCCTATCCACATTCCTTCTCAGTGGTCGAACCTACGAGGAGGTCATCTACATAGTGGAGCAGTGTGCTTTGCGGACATTTTCGTCTAAATTCCAACAAATCTGCACTAGGGGCTTCATTAAACAATGTTGGTGAGGTTTTGAACCCCTGTGGCAACTAAGTCCATATATCCATCCTGTTGGTCAGTCCATTCAAAAGCAAATATGGGTTGGCTGACTGGGGCCAGTGGGAGGCAGCATGAAGCATCTTTTAAATCCAGAGCCATCCTTTGGAGATGGGGGAACAAGATCAGGAGAATGTAAGGGTCTGGAATTGAGGACTGGATGATTTCTACCTGTTTGCTGACTTCCTCAAATCCTGTGCTAGTCAGGAGTTTTAAGTTTTGGCTTCAGAACAGGAAGCAATGGAGTATCCCTTGAGGAGTGGCAGGAGCCAAAAGTTCCAGCCTCCTTCAATTGACTGATATGTTTGAGAACCCCTTGCCTGGCCTCCTGACTCAATGTCATATTATTTGACCTGCACTGGTGTTGCAGAACTTAATAACTGAACTATGATGTGTGGTCTGTGTGCTGCTAAGCCTGCTGGATTCCCTTGGTCCACACGTCATGATATCTTGCTTTGAGTTCCTTCAGGCTAGCTCTTCCCTCTTGGTAGCCAAGTCCTTGTATAAGAAGTCCTTGGATAAAGGACAGATGGCCAGAATATTTGGTAGGTTCTTTGTCTGAGTCTAGAATGAAACTGGCCAAGTTTTCCCCAAAAGAGATAGTGGTTCAGAGTTTCTGTCATAAGTCCTTTCCAATGAATGTATGTGAACATAACCAGAAAAGAATGAGTCATAGTGCTTTGCCCCCAGGTCTGTGGTTCAGGAGGTTGTCTATGGAAAGGAGGCAGCTTGGCCTGTTGCCCCTGGGATGCTGTCTTCCTGTCTGGACTGAATGTGCTACTCTGGTGCCCATTAGAAAGTTAATGAGTTTGCCTCCTACTCTTGCTGTCATCCTGGACTTCCAGGGGCAGAACCATGTGGAGCCCAGGTCCTGTCGACTTTTGGCTAGTTGGAGAGAAGAACGGCTTTCCTCTTTTCTCTCTCAAGCCTGGACATTCATTCTTACAATGATCCTCTGTCTACAATAAGCACGTTGGTCCTTTTCTAGACTTTCCCCCCATTTCTCTTAGTCTATTTCTCTTATTTCCTCTCTTGTCCTTTTCTCTAGGGGCAACAATTATTGCATGGAAGAATTTTTTCCCTGTCTGTCTTCAGCTGAATCTCGGCAATCATAAACTATCTGAGCAATTTCTGAAAGTTGAGACCTCTTCAGTCCATCAAATCCCTTTGTAGCTATGAATACTCTCTAGTCTGCTGGTCCCCTGGACATAGTTCTCTCCATCCACAGGGTCACACTCACTAGCTCCTGAAGCCACTTATGAAATAACTACTCTGAGCCTTAATATTAATTACATGCTCTTTGGCCTATTAGCTCAGACTTCTTATTAACTAACTCTTACGTAATATATTAACCCATTTTTATTAATCTATGTATAACTGTGAGTCTGTGGCCTACTGGTAAGATTTTGGCATCCTTCTCCTTCAGTAGCTGCATGGTGCCTCCTTGACTCTGCCAACTCTCTTTCTATATTTATGTTTAGATTTCCTGGATGGCTTTATTCTGCCCTTCCATAGGCCAAAGCAGCTTCTTTATTAACCATTGGTAATAAACATATTCACAGTATACAGAGGGGAATTCCACGTCATTCCTCCGATTTCTGGAGCTTTTCCCTTATGTCTGAGGATGACTACGTGACAATGGCAATATTAGTGGCTTGCTGGTTTTTTTTTGGGGGGGGGGGCATCTGGGTCTATGGAAACAATCATCCAGAATGTCTGACAGAGCCTTTCCAGAAACCTAGAGGGCAATTCATTGGGTCCTTGACCTTGGCCAAGTTGGTAAATTTGCTTAGTCTCCCTGCTAATGTTTGGTGAAAACTGTCCAATGACCTCTTAACTACATCATATTGGGATCCCAGTCGGGTTGGGTAGATGGGAAAGTGTGTTCTACTCTGGCCTTCGCATCAGGAAATGTCCTGCTGCCCAGACTCAGAGCCAACTTCCTACTTTCCAACCAGGTTTGGTCTTACACCTTGGCTGAAAACAAGGTGGCCAGGGATACCAATCATCCCAAATCAACTGGTGTATAAAGAAAACAGTTTCCAACAGGATGATAAGGGCCAAGTCTTCTCTGAAAAGATGAGTGTTTGGGGGATCTTCCAATTACATAAATCACTGATGGTGAAAGAGACATAGACCATAAATGGGGGAGGAGGATGGCCATTTCCTCTGGCTCCTCTAGTATATTCTGTTAACCCAGTCAGAACATAAGGAGGAGGAATTTCTTTCTCTTCTGACAGAGCAGGGAAGCCTGTGGCATTCTTCAGCCTTTTCAAATATTCTGGCTGGACCAAGAGAACCCTAACTCCCAAAGAAAGAACACAAGTTTTCAACCATGGGGATGGATGAAGGGCAAGGTTATTCAAGGATCAGCATAAAAAAATTGATCAGGGTGCTAGGAAAGCCTGTCACAGTACTCCAGACTGTCCTGACTGCCTGAAGGATCTCTGGATCTCTAGTCATCCTTCCTTAAAAGAGGGCCACTCATTTTCACAGAGTACGGAGTCTTTCTGGAGAAATAAATACCATAATCGTCCTGATCTAAGTTGTCTTTCTGAAAATGTTTTAACATACACTTTATAGGGATTCTCAGACAGCTTGCCTTTCTTCCCATCACAAGGACAAGTAACAGACTGACTTAAAGAGACAAAGACAAACAATACAGATACAGACAATAACGATCAGACAAATCACAGGCGGCCACCTCATCTAACAAACCAGGGGGCTCTGGGGACGTCTCACACAGAGCATGGGCACAGAATCTACAGTCTCTGACCTCCCACTTGGATCCTATTTAAATGACACTTTTTACAGACCAAACTCACCTTCAGAGGTGCTCAGAACAGATGGCTTTCAATTTACTTTTTTGGGTGACCGTGTTGGGGTGTCTCTGGAAAACTCAGCAGCAATTGTTGAGAAAGTATTTTCTTGAGGCCCTGGGTTACCCTCAGACCATGTCCTCTAAAACACATCACTGCCCAGTGCAATCTTCCCTGCTCTTGGGGGTTCCAAGGTCCCTGCGTGTCTGGGTCTAGTCTCTGGAATCTTGATGGGACCTCCAAACTGTGACAGGGAGCTCGCCAGAGATTATCTCTCAGACACAATCCATAGTCAATTAAAGGTCTTTATTCCAGAAGACTGGGACCACATCCAAGTGTTTAGGAACCTATCTGGGGCCCCCAAGTGTCCAGAGCATGATTTTTTTTTAAAAGCAAAAACCTCCAGAGGGAAGGGAATGGAAAGAGTGGAAGGAGGAGAAATTGTAGTTGATACATAAAATAATTTTTTTAAAAAATCATGAATTTAAAAAAACAAAAGCAAAAGCCTCATCCTGGTATCTTGCTTGGCAGCTGCAGGGGGCAGAGGGGAAGGGAGTTCTTCGAGGAGTAAGCAGTTCAAAGTAAGCAGTTTTAACAGACACTAAGATAAGAGATTAGCTGGGGTAGGTTCTACACAAACAGGCAGTTTTAACAAAAGTTGATGAAGTTAGTTGTCCTTTGGTTCCTAGAATAGAGTTGGGTGGTTTGCTACAGGATTCTCCATCAAGGAGATCATATTCTAGTTAAACACAGAACGGCCTGAGCAAGAATGCAAGATGGAGGATCCTCCGCACTGTCTTGTCCAGCCACGGTTTCCTCCTCACACAAGCGTGTTGCATACCATCCCAAGCTACAGCAGGTATTGGTCACTGGATGAATCAATCCATCAGGTCATCAAACAACCTCAAGTGAGCCTGACTATTCACCAAGTGTGGCGTGCCTCTTTCCTAGGGAAGTAGTTATTTAGATAAATAGCATGGCATCTCATAATTAAGGAAAAGTAGCTTGGAGAGCCTTGAGGCGATCAGGGGAATCAAGGCTCTGAGAAATCTCGTAGTAAGGAAACAAAACTAACCACTTAGCTGAGTGTTACCCCAGGGTGTGTGTGACCAATAGATACTTTTTAAAAAGACATCAACACACTAGCGAGCCATGCTTCTTTGAAATACAGTTTGGAAAGCTCTGCCCTACGATACTGATAATTTACAGAACACAATTCAGAACCTACCTGTCTGTCTCTGGGTTAACACTGTCCTGTCTCACACTCTCCAGCAAGTCCGCACACTTTCTGAGGGCAGAGCAAACTTCACAGAGACACTGAGAGGACCAGGACGTACTCTGTCTCTGCGTCCCTCTCCTGCAGAGGTTCCTGACAAGCAGCTGCAGATTGAAAAGTGTAGATCATACAAGTGCTCAAAACACAGCCTCATCCTCAGTAGGATGGTGATGGTGACCTTCACAGTGACGTCCCAGTTAAGGAGTTGGCCCTCCTTGGTGAGAGCATGGTTGACTCACAAGTGGCTCATCTGTGTAGCTTCAGGCAAGCTGCTTAATGTCGCTGAGCCTGAGCCCACTTTATTTTCCTCTGTAGGGGAGGGAGAGCAAGCATTTCCTACTGCAGATAAACTGAGAGGGAGACCATGGACACAGAGCATGTAGACATGAGCAAAAGAACACCAAACACCGGCTGCTGCTGATGTCATCTGGTTGAAATCAACTTGAAATCCCAGCAGAGGACATCGATGAGAGGAAGAGTTGGAGTTGGGGGGATGGGGGGAGCATGAAGAAAGGATAGTGAAGGAAAAACTGTGGCTGCTGGTGGAAGTCACTGTTCCTGAGCGCCTGGCTTAAAGCAGGGCTCTGTGGTGTGGGAGAGGCTTGCTGTGAGCCCAATGATCCTTGGGAGCTCTCTAGAATTTAGTCAGACCCGTCCTGTAATCTGTCATCCCCCAAAAAATGCTTACCGAGGTGCTGTTTGTCAACTAATTCCTCAGAAGTCAACTAGCTGGGGCCTTTTGAAGGCACAAACAGAAGTATTCAGCACTCCACACATAAAGGGTGGAGAACATCACATCAGAACCATAATGGTGTTCTGAAGTCCCAGCAGAACCTGCAGGGTGGCCAGACTAAAAGCAAGCGTCACACTCCCAATGGAGGCCTCCTCTCCCCCTCTGCTCGCAGAGAATGTAATCAGGATAATTTTGTAGGGAATTTAGTTTCATTTACTTTGGTTGGCTTTCTTGGAAATGAGAATTATTTTAAATGCCTCCTGGTTTGACAGAATGCCTGCCCAGCTGTCCCTGAAGTCTTGACAAAAGGTCTCCACTGAAAAGTAAAACTGAAAACGCAAGACAAGTAGAAAGATTGTGTGGGCTGTGGCTCTCTGTGTGGGTGCTAAAAAAGATGGGGGGGTCGTCCAGATGGGGAGCAGGTCCAAGCGCTCTGTACATGGTTCCCTACTGGAACTCTGGAGGCACACTCACAGTCGGGAATGGTTATATTTAAGAAGCTGCGCCATCTCCTCTATCACAGGCTGCCGGCCTTGTAAGTGGAAGGGGAGACCAGTGAGGAGGGTGGACCTTCGGAGCTGCAGAAGCAGGAGAGGCCGTGGCACAAGACACTGTTCTAGGCACCCAGAAGTATTTACTGGTTCAGTCTCAGCCTGGCTACCAATGCAGCCAAGGTCACATGGGTGGTAAGAGGAGGATCTGCACTGTAGATGCTCCGACTTGGTGTATGTAGCACTGAAGTGACTACCCTTGCCCACCACTGCATCTCCTAGACTGGCCATCCCACACTGGGATGTCTCACTCGCACCTTGCTTGGCCAGGTTTGGTTGTAGATATACCCGGATTCACATGGGAACTCCCTAGGACTTGCCCTCAAGGGAGTTGAAACCTCATGACGCTGACCCCAGCCCTTACCCACCCTCCGCTCCATCTTTTGTGTGGGAGCTTGCCTGATCTACTGCTGCTGGCAACCCTACAAGCTCTAGCCACTCTTCCACCTGGCCTAGCTCTCAGCCCAGACCCTCAGGGGAGGGAGAGCCTATGAGCAAGTTGTCCATGTGAGTCAGTCTGTATTCCTGCCTCACCTGGGCCACAGAACAGGCTGCCAGGCTGGGTGAGTACGGCTCTGTGTGATGACCCCATGTCGAGCAGAGGATGTCTGGCATCCACCCTGGGTCCCTTTCACTTTTCCCCTTCATTGCAAATAGAGGGTCATATTGTTACTCCACAAGGGGTTCACACAGGTTAGTCAGGGACTGTCTGCTGTGTAGAGCTGGGAGATTAGTGACTTGCTTACGTTGCATACTTGATTGTGCCTCAATATTTCCCCCTGGAAATGGAAAAATAATGGGCCCTCCTCTGGGTGGCTGTGCAGCTTCATAGGACTGATATCCAGAAAGCACTTTGACCAGTTACTGCAGCATCAGCCACACTGCAGTGCAAAGCTACAGAAAGGAGGGCTTTCCTAGCTGTATGCGCCTGATTGCCTGCCTCCCTCCCTCCCTTCCTCCCTCCTTCTCTCCCTCCTTCCATTCCTCCCTCCCTCCTTCCCTTTCTCCCTTCCTCTTTAGTCCCTCCTTTTTCTCTCCCCTCTTCTTCCCATTTTATCCTTTCCCCCACCTCTGCTGTGTATTCACATGTGAGGATGGAGCCCAGGACGCAGTACATGTTAGAGAAGCTCTCTACCACTGAACTCCAACCCCAGCCCTTGCTTATCAGTTTTAAAAGCTGGTTATATGTCTATATTTAAGTTCATGCTGCCTGCTGGTTCTGTGGGCCTTGTCCCAAGCTCCAAAGCAGCCCTGAAGAATTCAAATACATGATAGAATCGCAACCTCCTACTGATCACCTACTTTGTCAACCTACTGGGTGCAGGGTGAGGTGGGGCCTTCTCAAGGGATTATAGATGTCATGTGGGTGCACCTGTGTGTCCTCCTTAGACCCTGCTGTGTGTGTGTGTGTGTGTGTGTGTGTGTGTGTGTGTGTGTGTTTCCTTCCTTCCTTTCTTTCTTTCTAGCTCATCCTCTCTTTGGACCAATTAAAAGACTGGCATTTTAATAGGCCCTGTGGAGAGACACTGCAGCTGTTTCCCCAGGCTGAGCTTGCAGCTCAGAGGTCAGGGCAGGATTAATAAGGCTGCTATAAATGCAAACAGTGGCCCACATCTCCTGGGTGAAGTGCTCCGGTTTGGGAGGAAGAGAGAAAAATCAGTTATAATGGGAAGTGACAATATGTTCAGATCAAGATGAAAAGGGAGAGGTTGATAGTGTCAGAGGGCACATGCCTGAGGGTCTAGGGTTGGTTGGCTGGGTATGGTATGGGTCACAAGTGAAGCAGGCTCCACAAATTTTTCCTGTGTGTGTGTATATGTTGTGCATGTGTCTGTGTGTGTCTGTGTGTTTAGGTGTAGTGCCCATGTGTTCACATGTATAGACCATTTAGAGACTGGAAATTGACTCTGGAGGTCTTCCTCCATCTGTCTCCACCTTATTTATTGAGACAGGGTCTCTAGCTGAACCCTGAGAATACCGATTCAGCTACCTAGCCAGCCAGCTTGTCCCAAGGATTCTACATGTCTACCTCTCAGTTGTTGGGACTGTATTTTATGTGGGTGGTGAAGGTCCACACTCTGGTCCCCTGTGTGGCAAATGCTTTGTCTACTGAGCCACCCCCCTTGACTGTGCCACCAGGAACTTCCAAGTGCCACTCTGGGTGATACATCGCTGGGTCTGCCAGGTTTTCCCTCAGAGCCAATGTGGATGGTCACTCCCCCAAAACCAGACGGTGGAGACCCTGTTGATTCTGCGAGGAGCCAAGCCAGCTCCTCTGCACCCAGACACGTCACTAGGCCAAGAAGAAGGTGGCAGCAAGCTCTTTCTGCTCCCCACAGGCCTCGAGCTTGCCTGTGCTTCTTACCTCCTCCCCCAAGAGGCAAATACAACCATGATGCCCATTTTACAGGGTGGGAAAATGTGGTACGTGGAGGAAGGGGAACATCCACACAGGCTCCATTCAAACCCAGGGTTTGTGACTTCAAAGACCAGGATCTCATTCACAGGGCAGACAGCCTAGGAGGAGTCAGTGTCTGTGTGTGTGTGTGTGTGTGTGTGTGTGTGTGTGTGTGTGTGTGTGTGTGTGTGTATGCGCACATCTGTGTGCAGGGTGGTGGTTCTGAGTTAACTTGAGATCAGCCCTTCTGGAAGGCTTCCAGAAGAAGGTGATTCTAACAGAAAGAAAAGTTCTGAAGGAAAGTCCCATGTACCAAGTTAAGGAATTCAGACTCTATCCGTCTTGCTTGAGCTAAAGTAACAATCAGATTCACACGAAGGTAACACTTAATGGCTACTTGATAAGCAATTACTGTGTTCTAGATAATCTCTAGAGGACATAGAGCTTCAAAAACTGACAAAGATGTCATCTCTGGTCTCTCCCAGTTTCAGCCAGGGCAGACAGAAGAAACATGGATTATTAAAAATAAATAGCAAATAATACTTGGTGTCAGTTAACAAATACCAAGCATCAAAACCAAGTACTGGAGAGCTGATGGGGGCTCTGGATAGACAGAAAAGCCTCTTGGGACAGGTGGGACCATAAGGAAAGGGGTAAGGTCTCTAGGCAGAGTAGCCAAGAGTCAGAGCCCAAACCTCGCACCGTGGGGCCTTGTTCTCAGCAGAGAGTTGGCCCATGGGAGGCACTGGGTAATGCTTATTGGATGAGCACAGGAGGGGTGGGAGGAAAAGAACAAATGGCCAGAAAGTGAAATGTGATGGGAAACTGGGCCTAGGAACAGCCAAGCTCTCACCAGCCACCATGTGCAGTGTACTTGATTTGATCCCCACCCCCACATTTGCTTCTTTCTGATTTTAGCTTTCTGGGGTTACACATGAGTCAGCTAAGCAAGCAGACGCTGTCCAGTGGGGTACTAGGAGAAAAGAGAAGAGTTCCCTTCGGGGGAGATGAAAGAATCTTTGAATGCCAAGTCAAACAATTTGAGGCAACCATGAGGTCTCTGAATGTCCCAGTCATGGTGTAAAGAATTTGGGAAAAGGGCTGAAAAGATGGCTCAGCGGTTAAGAGCACTGACTGCTCTTCCAAAGGACCTGGGTTCCAATCTCAGCACCTATATGGCAGCTCACAACTGCCTGTAACTCTAAGATCTGACGCTCTCAGACATATCGGCCTGCAGGCAAAGCACCAATGTACATAAAGTAAATAAATTTAAAACAAAAACAAAGAATCTGAGAAAGGTTGATCTAGCAGTTGAAGAGCAAAGGCCAGCGCTGTGATGGGAGAGGCTGCGAAGAGATTCCTACAGTGTTCAGACTTTTTGATCCAGAATTGGGTTTCTAGACTATTGATCCAAGTAGATCACAGATCTAGTGTGTGTGTGTGTGTGTGTGAGAGAGAGAGAGAGAGAGAGAGAGAGAGAGAGAGAGAGAGAGAGAGACAGACAGACAGACAGACAGAGACAGAGAGAGACAGAGACAGAGAGACAGAGACAGAGAGACAGAGAGAGAGAGGAGAAACAAAGAAACCCAAACCCTTCCCAGTACCTATGGCTGCTATCTAGAACAGAGAGAATTGGAGTGCAGCGCCCTCTAGTGACCCAGGGCGTAGCCTGACCTCTTGCCCTTGCTCCCTTGGCTCTCACCTTAGGGCCTAAGTGGGTTCCTCTGTAATGCTTTCTACCCATTCAGTCACAGACCCGTGGCTCGGTGCTTCTCAGCTGCCTCCCTGGGGAAATCTGACCGCCCTAAGTAAATATTCCTCCACCCCCACGGCCTCACACCTCACATAGCAGGTACCCGCACAGCCCTCCACACCTCCATAACCCTTGCACACTCTGCACACTTCAAACAGCACCTCCACCATCCCCACACCCCACACTGTCACACCCCACACAGTACCCTCCAACACATACACCACAGCCACACATGCCCACACACCTCTACTTTCTTTTTTAGGACACTACATTTCACTGACAGGAAAGTCCCCTTGTCCTTGAGGGATGAATCATAAGATCTTAGCTTAGGAGATGTCGGAAAACATGCACGGCAGGCACCTGAGCGCTGGCCTGTGTAAGCACACCTGTGACACAGCTTAACTGAGGTGAGAGAATAGCAAAAATGACTTATCATAGGAGATCTTAGCAATATCATTGTTATTTTTTTTCCTTTCCTATTAAAAACTTTCACCTTTGTACTTTAAAAAAAAGGTGCTATATTAAGTCTAAATTACTAGCATTGCTTCTCTTTGAGGCCATGTGCTAGTTGAATAAAGGTTACTTAACCACAAACAATACCAGGACCTGAAAGCAAGAGGCATGCTAGGTAACTAACTAGTAGGCGGGCATGCTGGTTAGTGTTTGTCAACTTGGCACAAGTTCCTGTCATCTGGGCAAGTCTGTGGGGCATTTTCATGATTAATGACTGAGTAGGGACAGTCTGTCCCATTGAGGGTGCTGCCACCCTGTCCAAGAGGTCCTGGGGTGCATAAAAATCAAACCGAGCAAGTCATGAAAAGCAAGCCAGTAAACAGTACTCCTCCATGGTCTGAGTCAGTTCCCTCCTTAAGTCCCTGCCTTGGCTCCCCTTGGTGAAGGACAGTGATCAGGGCATGCTTTCCTCCCTAAGCTTCTTTCCATGGTAGTGTTTTATCAAAGCAATAGAAATCTCAATGTGACAGTTGGCAGCACATACAGCATGGATACACTTGGCAAAGAAATGACTTATCTTGGAGTAGAACTGCACAAAACCCTCATCCGGTTCCTTGGAATGGGACATAGTTTGATACTGAAGTTGTTTCTAAAGACCCAGGGAGCAAGCTAGGCCAGGTCCCCTTGCTCCTTGCGGGCCTGCACGTGCCAGGCTTGGCTGGAGACAGGAGACAGGGCTACAATGGACACTTGCAGATTGATCATGCCTTCCTTTGTCACTCAATGGGGTCATTTCCTGTCATAATGAAACCTTTCTAAACATAGCTATGCACAATTAAAATGTCACAGCGCTTACGGTGCAGCTGCGCCATTACAGACAGAGCTCCCATCCTTAAGTCGGGATAATGCAGCTCCCAACAGCCTGCCCACATCTCAGTCTCAGGCACGGCCCTTGGATTCCCTGAGCTTCAGCACCTTTGGAAGATGGGATCAGTAGTGTCAGGAGCCTTGTTGCAAGGTCCTGCAAGTGTAAGAGCTGTTTGAAGCCAGAAAATACCACTCAGTTCCTGGTGTAATAATCACATACACAAAGGCACCAGAGAAAGTGGGGTGCTGCTTGCAAGGCAACACAAAGGGAGAACTCTGCCTGACTCCACCCACCCTGGGCCCCACCCCATTCAGAGTCACCACAGTGAGTTGCCTTGGCCTCCATTTCTTTCTTTGCCTGCAGGATCCAAATCCAAACATATCCAAACTGCCTTGGACTTTGCTAGAAGAAGAAAAAACTTTTAAGGTGGTGGTGGTGGTGGGGTGTGGAATACAAGAGGAGGGAGAGACAGAGGAGGGAAGAGAGAAATTATTATCTATAACTCTCTCTCATAATCCACTTGAGCTCTTGACCCAGGTGTGTGGTGTCTGCTCTTGGAGTAGGAATCATTGTTTTGTGGCTCTGACTTCTGTGTGTGTGTGGGGGGGGGGGGGGTGTCAGGAAGACAGGTAGACATGAGGCAAATCTCCGATAAGGGCTTCTGGCACATAACAGGTGCTCAGCAAACACTTTTGAATGATGTGTTCTATCTCTGCCCCTGCTTGTGTATTGTAAATATCCCTTCGTTAGCAGACTATGATGTGACCATTCACCTGCTGCCATCATTGCCCTTTCTTCCTGAGCAGACGCTGGTTGTTATGAGCGAGCAGTATGGGCTCCTTCTGAGCACCAAGTGGGCCTGCTGCCGGAGAGCTGTGAGGAAGGCCCTCCTGCTAAGGAGCTCATATTTTTGCATTTACCGTATTTTCTTTATTAACCCCACCAGGACTTTTAACAGTGGTCCTTGGGGATGTTAGAAGCAGCTCAGCTGTCCATCCCCAGACAAACTACCCAGGGAATAGCACTGTTGGAGGCACAGCTTGACCCTTCTTTCTTTGGTGACTCCAGTGAGTTATCTCCTCGCAGGGTCCTCCTCTTACTTGGTCTGAACTCAGCTTGAGCCCTTCTGCCCAGGCTCCCAGGGTTCTTTCTCTGTGGTGTACCCATTCATGTCTGGCTTAGCTTTGTTTATTATCCTCCTCTCCCTGATAAAGTGTCCCCCCAACCCCATGAAAAACAGTTTCTATCCTGATAGTCCCTCTGTCCAGAAAGCTGATATTGCGTACCTTCTATACTGGAGGAGATGAGGAGAGGCAGGGGAGCCTTCCTGCAGAGGTGACAACTGCCCTGTTTCAGGACGATGACAGCAGGGAGTTTAGGAAGAGCACTCCAGACAGAGGAACACTGTGAAGTTCAAGGGCCAGAATGGACTCAGCTTGTGAGCAGCTTACCCTATGTGTGCAGGGTAGCAGAAGGGCCAAGAGCCAATAAAGCTTGTTCGGGAAACTTGGGAGGCCAAGGTGAGAGGGGGGCATTATTCTTAGAGAGACACAGCCTCCAGACATCCCTAAATGTCCTCAAGTCTGTTCCCCCTTCCTGTTGTCCTGTTTCCCTATGACATAGCTTCTCTGTTGGAGGTTGGGGCAGGTTCCTAAGTTCCAGGTTAAACTTTTGAGGCTGAAGACAGAGACGGAGCAGACCCGGCCCCTTGACACATTGCAGATGGGGATAGTCGTCTGTTGGAGACAAAGCTATCTGGCAGCTTAGATCTCAGTAACAGAGGTCCCTTTCCAGCTTGAGCAGGTTGGCCCATAGTCAGCTACACCATGAGCCCTGGATCAGGCAAGAGACCTGAATTTGCTGTGTCCTCCTCAAAGTCAGTTAGGAAGATCCGGAAAGAGACTGGCCATTCCCAGCTAAGACATCCTGGGAGCCTAGGGACAGATGAAGCCCTGTCAAAACAGCTTCCCTCTTCTCTGTTTCGTCCTACAACCAGATGCCGTGGGAGCCCTGTGGGAGAGCCAGCTTCCTACATTTAACATGGAGAACATTCAGCTGGCTCCGAGTAAGCGTTTTTGACAGTAGTAACATGTGTATTTTTGGAGTACTTCCCTATGTCTAAGACTGATTCTAGGCACCCAGAGCCTAGTAATTCAATCCAAACCACAACCCCATGAAGTGCCTGGAAGAAAGAGAAGAAGTGGGGGGGGGGCAGGGAGGGAGGTGTGTCTCAAGAGGTATAAAATTTTGTTCACAATCTTGCAGGATAGTTTCAAATACAGACTACAAAGAATTCCACTAATAGAGTTTACTTTAAATTATATCTATTCATACATACTGGCAGAAGAAGATACCTGAATTATGGTTCTCAGTGGGAAGGTCCAGAAAAACGAATGGTACGTTCATAAACATCCATTTTCTCTGGAGAGCAAGATTGCTCCTGACTTTTAATTTCTTCTCCCTACTTGTCCACGGCCTCCCCTTTCTCTACAATGAACATGTACTACATTTGTAATAAGAAACAAACCCAATAAAAGTTATTGGATAAAAGAATAAACTGCCAGCACACATGATCTCCAGAGGAATCAGCGAGGCTGTTCTTCTAGATGACAGAGGACTTCTGCTGTCCCCCAGGGCCCACAGTCAGCCAGTGTGAGACAGCTCTTGACCCAAGGGTCACCTTTACAGAGGGTCCCTGCCCCTTCAGGTGTCAGCTCCACCCAACCTCCATTCTCTGCCTTCTGGTGGCCCCACCTCCCCTCCCCTCGTCTACTTTGGTAGAAGCACAGTCAGAGTTCTGAGAACAGGCACTCAAGCCTTTCCCCTATCAAACCTTCCTCGAGGGAGGTAGCATGGACACAGCTTCCCGTGAAGAAGCAATGATGAGCTCATTGGAGTTACCCACCCGCCCCAGCCTTCCTGTGTGAACCCCCTAGAGCAGTGAACATTCACCCCTGACCTCTCCCGCCTGGCCTCCCCTTCTGGTGTCTACGTACACTGTCCTCTAGCTGACCCGGCCCCTTAGCCATTATAGGACTTCCATTTTCTCTGCCAGTCTAAATTCTCTCCCTTCCATCCTTCCTATCCAGCCACCCCAAGTCTCAAAGACACTCTTATCTGCCCCTCTTCCTTTAATTTCTCACGTGCTCTTAGTGTTCCCATGACTCTAATTTCCTGCTTGGTGGCATCGCTTTCAAACAAGCCCGTTCCTGCCTTTCTTTTTTTTTTTTTTTCTGCTCCTCCGGGCTGGTGTCTTTGTGTCCTGCCTGTTTCTCCTTATTGTCTCTGTGCTGTGTAATAGAAGTCATGTGACTCCTACTGGGGTCTTTAGAGTCTAGTTCTGAACCCAGTTGTCCTCCTATCTTAGCATATAGCAACCCCAAATTCTGCCTTCCATCCAGAAGGTTCTCTAAGACCGAAGGTGACTAGGCTGTTTTCTGCTCCGTGCTGAAATGGGGTTGAAGTGAGATGTCCCCTGAAATGAACAAAATGAAGTCCCTGCCTTCCACAATGGAGTTGTGTGATCTTTTCCTGAGGCTGTGCGCTTGTCATGGGTGTGTGTGACCTTAGTATGTGTTAGCACAATTAACATGGGAGACCATATAATATACTGTTTCCCCTGGGAAACTCTTCCCAGAAGAGGTGCTCTTTAGAGTCACAGTGCAATGGAGGCCCTGAGCACTCAGGATTTGTGGCTCTGCTTCTCTCTTCACAGCATCCGGATGAACCCCCACGGTGCGTTTTTATGTCCACTGACAGATAGGAAAGCCAATACTTAACATAGTTAAATCAAAACTGCAAAATAAACTGAAGCACCAGGGCTTAAGCCCAGGCAGATTTGCAAAGCTTCATCCTCCATGTCACAAGGACTGGGACCACTGGCTGCAGAGAAGCTCAGCCTCTGACACCTTCCCCTACCCACTTTTTCTCAAGCTGGCAGGGAGATGTGAGGCCACACTCGGCATAGTAGACTTTTCTAGTAGCCATGTTAAGGAGGAAAAGACGTCATTCTTTTAATATCATTTATCTAATCCAATAGATTCAAAAATATTATCATTTAATCTGTAATCCATATGGAATAATAATCTGTGAGCTATTTCGCTGCTCACACTCCTGCCACCTCCTGCTCTGCATCCCTTTCTCCTCCATCCCTCCTCCTCCTCCTCTTGGAATCCTGCAGCTGTGTCCTCTCTAGTGGGCATCTCAACCCAGTCTAGCTGCGTTCCAGGCCCCACCAGGCTGCTCCTACAGGGCCATTCTAGCCTCCACCTGGTCCAAGCAAACTTTGTGCCTGCTATCACAGGCACACTGCCCCCTGGTGGGCAGATGTACCTCACCTGGAAAACCACAGATGGATTGTGTCTGGAATCCATGGATCAGCCTAGAAACTGGCCCCCCACCCCCAGAAAAAAGACCCTGGGGTGGAAAGCATTGGTGTCGCGGGGGGCGGTCCCCCAGGTCAGGAGCACAGCCAGGCAATTCAAGCCATTGACTCTACTGCAAACATGACCACAGGGTGCTTTTGTTTGTTGGTGACAAAGGATTTGATGGAAAGTGAAGTTTTCAGAGTTTTTTTTTTTTTTTACACCAGTCATGTAAAAAAGTGAGCATCCCCATCCCCTGTTCCTTCCTTCGTTGTATGGTTGTGGGAAAGTATTGTCCCCAGAAATGACAAAAACTCTTTTCACTTTTGGTTTAAAAAAAAATACTTCTTTCTGTTTTTGTCCCTTTAGCAGCTGATATAAGCATCTTAGAGTGGGAGTAGGGGCGTGGAGACACTGCTGGTTTACTTCTTGTCATTCTAGACACTGGAATTTGGTGTTTGGCCAGGGCTTGTTCTGGTTCAGGACAGGGCCATCCTGCTTCACCCTGGCCTGGTTTAGGGGTACCCGGGTCCCTTTGGTAGGATGTTAGCCACACTCCCCAGCTTCCAGACTATTGCACCTACCAAGTTACCGCTCCCTCACTTGCTGTCATTCATGAGGGGTGGGCCAAGCATTCTGGGTGAGCTGGAGTTGGGGGATGGACCAGTAATTCAGGGGTCCAGTTCACCAAGGCCCTCTTCCCATGTGGATGATTGACAGAGAACCCTTGTTAGAGATGGCTTGATTCTAGACCGCCGACTTACCCCACACTGAAGGGAGTTTAAACACAGTCTTCATCGGGATGACTGACCACATCACGCCGGAAAGCGTGATGATTGGCTTAGAGGGCTGGCAGAGGGGACGAGAGACAGCGGGGCATTCACTGGCATGGCCATGGACATGTTTTTAGCATTGTGCTGTCCTCTGGTCAGAGCTGAGACTTGCACAGACAAATACTCCTTTAAGGACAATGTAATCTTTCCTGGAGTGGTTAAACATCATAAACAGGCCGGGCGGTGGTGGCGCACGCCTGTAATCCCAGCACTCGGGAGGCAGAGGCAGGCGGATCTGTGTGAGTTCGAGGCCAGCCTGGTCTACAAGAGCTAGTTCCAGGACAGGCTCCAAAGCTACAGAGAAACCCTGTCTCGAAAAACCAAAAAAACAAAAAAAAAAAAAAAAAAAACCAAAAAAAAAAACCATCATAAACAGTAAGAAAGGGGCTTCATAACATGAAAACATGGAGTAATGTGAACCACACACACATCTGAGGGCTGCTTTGCTGTCCATAGCTGTATGCTGGTGTCTCAGCCACACGACTTCTCTGGTCCTTAGCTTTATCATCTCAAACAGCAATGAACAGTCTACAGTTCCTATGACTAGGGTGAGAAGCCAAGAGAAAGGAAAAATGGGCATCTAAGCATTTTAGCAGCTAGCTCTGAAGGGTTCCGCAGCTAAAGGGCCGTGAGCCCGGGCACAGGAAGAGGAGAACACAACAGGAAGGGAGCTAGCTAAGCTACTAATCTGGAGGGGACGGTGCAGCCGGGATTTATTCCAAAGATAGTTAGTAAACCTCTGTTCAGAGCCAGGAAACTGGCCTAAGCTGACTTGAAGGATTAGAAAGTGGAAGGACCTTGGAGATAATCCAGCATAATAGTTCTCCAGACCAATATTGGTAGAAACATAGGACACTGATGATATTCAACAAAGCAGGCTTCTTGGCTGCAGGCTTCTCAGAATCTTTAATATTCTATATCTTCCCCAGATGCCAATGCAAACAGCATTCCCCAAACTCACTTAACCATGAAACCTTTTTTGTTTTTTTTTTTCACACTGGGTGTGCACATGTGCGTGTTCACCCACATGAACTACACAGAGGCTAGAGTTTGGCATGGCTATCTTCCTCTCTCAGTTTCCACTTTATTTTTCCATTGTATTTTATTTATTAGAACTGTGAGTGATTGTGTGATGATGGGGGATGATGCCTGGGCCATGATGGCATGGGTCTGAGGACAGCTTGTTGAGTCCATTCTACCCTTTCACCTTTCTGTGAGTCCCAGGGATTGAACTCAGGTTGTCAGGAATGTGCGGCCTGCCATTTCCCCACCTTTCCGACTTGTCTTTTGAGATAAGGTCTCTCCCTGAACCTGGAGACTTTTGCCGTGGCTGTCTGTCTGTCTGTCCCAAAGGACCCACCGTTCTCTGCCTTCCCAGAGCTGCAGTTGCAGACTGGACCATATTATCTGTTTCTCACATGGGTGCCGGGAATCGAACTTGGGACCTCACACTTGTGCAGCAGACACTTGATCTGCTCAGCCACCTCCCAAGCCCTTTAATCTGAGATAAGTTTCAGGAAGCACATTTAAGAAATACTCTTACATCTCTGGCATTTTACAGCTCGAGAAACTGAGGCTCAGAAAGGGCCATAGATGGGTTGGAAGTCTGCAAGGGCCATGGCAAAGTAAAGATGGAATTTTGACTGCATTACTCCTGTATCCAATAGTCTGAGTCACACGTCTTTGGAGGCTCCTCTGAGCCACCGCCCGTGGGTTCTAAGTGGTGATAGATTAGAATTTAAATTGAAAACAGAGAATCCCTCTTGGCTCAGAAGAGCTGAGAAGGAGAGCGGAGAGGAGCAGCTTCTCTTGGATGGAGCAGCTTCTCTTGGATGCCTCCAGCTTCAGCACCAGAGAAGCGTGAGGACCGACGGACTGCTTCCTTCTCTGGCATGCCCTTCAGATGGTGTGTTCACCCCGGCTTTCTTCTCCAGGAGCTTCCTCTAACGCGAATTCACTGCATCTCCCCTCTCATCCACGGGCCAGATGGGGAGCCGGGTGCTACATAAATGTTTAATTGTCGCGCAGTGAAAATATTTGCTTTCTGTAGCCGTAAGCTGCTGAGCCGAGGTAGGGCTGTGGACCGGAGCTGTCAGGCTTCATTCTAATGAGAGCAGAAGCGCAGGCTGATTAAATCACATTCCCAGGAGGGCGGGGGCACTCGAATAAATGTTTCATGGTGTTTGCATCATGCCATCAACGGTAACAGCTGCTTATGTAACCGTTACCGGGACAGCACACCACGCCTTCCCCTGTACGAAGGCTTTTTTGCACGACTCTGGAACTTCTCAGACGTGCTGCATGGGTTTCTACCGCACTGACATGCTAGGCAGTGGAGACATGAGCGAGGGGCAGAGGAGAACAAGACAGATAGAGCTTTTTTTATAAGCAGTCCCCATGGAGGTGTCCTGGTATACTGCATCTCAACTCACCACCAGAAGAGAGAGGCATTACCATTCCCATTTTACAGATGGGGAAGCTGAGGCCTCTGTAAATAAAGTAACCTGCCTGAGGCTCAACTGTATGTCTGTCCTCAGCAAGCCACACAAGACTGGCTGAGAACAAAGCGTCGTGTTCATGGGCTTCACACAACTCCTACCCGCTGGCAACAATGGGACCAGCGCAGGTCAAGACAAGAGCCGGAGGGCTGTCAGGTCCTTCCGACTGGGCAAGGATAGCTGACAGTGATCCGAACTCTAGTCCTGACTCAGCACGCTGTAGCTCTTGGGATTACGAATTAGCTTCTAGTGGCCCCTCATCACTCTAGACAGATCACAGCCTCTCTCGTGACGTACTACCAACAGGCCAGAGAGCCTCCTGGGCCACTTACCCAGCTCCGGGGTTTGTAAGCTGCTCTTTCTAGGCTGCAGTGAGGCCCTTCCTTCTTACAGATCAAATGGTGCCTCTATGTTGTATGGTGCCCTGGTACAGAGCCTCGCTGGGGTAGGTTACTCTTGTGGGTCTCTCGCCCCCAGAGTCCAGCGTGCCCAAAGTGTCTGTTATTGCTGTTATTGTTAGTATTGTTTGTATTTCAGAACTGAAGAGGAGTTACTTGCATTGCACACACACACACACACACACACACACAGAGAGAGAGAGAGAGAGAGAGAGAGAGAGAGAGAGAGAGAGAGAGAGAGAGAGAGTTTTAATATCATCAGTTGCATTGGCGCGGTAAGACAGCTGCTCTTTCCCTACCGCTAATAACACTCATTTTCTAGCTCAATTTGGAAGTACGACCTTCTCCTCCTTCTCTTTCTTTGTCTCCACAGAAGTTAATAGTAGGACAAAATGAAGGGCGCCAGTTGAGTCACAGGGTCACATGCATTACTCCTGGTTCTGAAAGTCACTGTGTGCTTTGACTTGAACAAGTCACTGGTCACTGAGACTCGGCATTGACAGTCTGTGAAATGGAACGATTAACAGCATCTAGCACTTGGGTATCAGTGGGCCTGAACCTCAGTCTTCAGGGCGTGGTGTGTGTGGAGTCTGGACACATGGGTGCTGATGTTTGCTGGTGTCTGGCTTTCTAGCAGGAAATGTTTCTTGGCCTAGATGTCCAGTGCTGCAGCAGGGAGCATGCCTCGAAGGCACTTGCTTTCCCGGACTCTAAAGAAGTTGAAACTGAGAGCTATTCCTCTATCCCAGCTCGCATAAAGAAATGGTCCTCTTTGCCTCCAGGAGCGGGGAGCCGGGTGGAATCCACACATGTTCAGCTTTTGCACACTCTAGGAAGAAGGAAGAGTCCCCCTCTTGGTCAGGACATGCACTGCCAAGCCAATGAGTGTCCTTGAAAAAAAGGCTCCACTCTCCCTGTGGGTGATGCAGAAAGCAAGACCCCACAGCTCCAGGGAACTGGTGCACCTGCCAAAGGCTGCAGCAGCAGCAGCAGCAGCAGCAGCAGCAGCAGCAGCAGCAGCAGCAGCACCTCCTCTGAAAGCCATGGCCTCAGTGAGGTGCTGAGAGACAGCTCTAGGGCCTGGTGTATTATGATTGAACTGAGCTCCTACCTTCCCAGCCTTTTCTGTGGCCTCCAAGGAACACGACAGAAAATCACCAGATGCAGGACTTGGACCAGGCACAATTTGCATAGTTACCCTCTTCTTCTCTTTCTAACTACAAGGACCTCATTAAATAACCATGACTTCCGATGGAATAACCATCTGCTCTCCCATCTAGGAGATGACCACAGAATTGAATGTATGGGTTTGTTTTTTGTCAACTTGACACAGGCTAGAATCATCTTAGAAGAAGGGACCTCAACTGAGAAAATGTCTCTGTCATATTGGCCTGTGGGCAAGTCTGTGTGGGCATCTTCTTGACTAATGATTGATGTGGGAAGACCATCACTGTGGATGGTACCATCTTTGAGCAGGTGGTCCTGGACCGTGTGAGAAAGCAGACTGAGCATGCTCTGGAGAACAAGTTTGTTGTGGGAGCTGCAGGTTGCATTCCTGCCACCCTGCTCCCAGCTGCCTGGCTAGCTTATGCCCCGAAATAACAACACACAAACTGTATTCATTTAAACACTGCCTGGCCCATTTCTATTAATGTGTGTAGCACCGAGGTGCGCTTACCAGGAAGATTCTAGCCTACTTCCATCCTGGGTCAGAGCTTCATCGCATCTGCCCGGGAGAGGGGAGCATGGCGTCTGAGCTCACTTTCTCTTCCTCCCAGCATTCTGTTCTGTTTACTCTACCCACCTATGTTCTAACCTATCAGGGCCAAGCAGTTTCTTTATTAATTGACCAATGACCTTCCTCCATCACAAGTTCTTAAACAGCATTCCTCCATGGTCTCTGCTTCAGTTCCTGCCTCCAGGTTCCTTCCTTGAGTTCCTGCCCTGACCTCCCTCTGTGCTGAACTGTAAGCTTTAAGATGACATAGACCCTCTCCTCCCCAGGTTGCTTTTGCTCATGGAGTTTTAGCACAGGATGGAAAGCAAACTGGACCTGTGGTGAGAGTAGACTCTCAGTGCAGCCTGGACAGACCAAGGGCCTGCAAGAGAATTAACTCCTCCCCAACTCAGAAAACTCACACCAAAACCTGGGAGTTTTCAGCTCAGACACACAGGAACATGCAGCTCCCCCATGCCAGGTCTTCACCTGGCCAGTTGGTGCTAGGCATTGGGGCTATGCTCAGGCCACATCCAGGGAACCCACACCCTTCCTATACTCCTATATGATCCCTACTCTTTACCCTCCTCATTACCCATAAAGCATCCCCAGATGACTTCCCATCACCCACCCCCTCACATCTGGGTCTAATCTCTAAGGCTGGAGCTGCAGGAGCCTCCCAGATGAGGCTGATGGTTTGACTTGGAATTCAACATTTCACCGCACGGTAGACGAAAAAAGTAGATTAGGCTTACAAATGTTGCTCCTTTTTGAAAATCCCACCTTCCTCTTCCACATGGAGACTCCTCATGCTCCAAGCCATGTTCAAAACTGCCCTTGCCTGCATTTCCTCACACCATCACCTCATGTGTGTGCTACACGAGCAGCTTCTCAAGTTCTTCAGTGGAGAAGGTGGTGAAGCTCCAACAGCCCCACATAAGGAAACCAGGCATTGAGAGGAGGCCTGGAAAGACACATAACAGAAACCTCTAAGGAGGTGGTGCAAGGAGAGTGAGGATCCCAGGGCCAAGGACAGGATATCTAAGGATTGGTACTATTAGGAGGTGTGTCCTTGTTAGAGTGGGTGTGGCTTTGTTGGAGGAATTTGTCACTGGAGGTAGGCTTTTGAGGTTTTAAATGTTCAAGCCAGGCCCAGTGTGACATTCTCATCCTGTCTCTGTGGATTCAGATGTAGAATTCTCAGCTCTCTCTCCAGCCAACATTCTGGCATGCTTCCCATCATGATGATAATGGACTGAACCTTTCAAACTGTAAGCCAGCCCCAGTTAAGTGTTTTCCTTTACGAGAGTTGCCTTGGCCATGGTGTCTCTTCACAGGAATAGAAATCCTAAAGAAGGCATCAGGTGTGAGATCCTGCCTCATCTTCCTCATGAAAACTCACAGGCCACACCACTCAGTCATGCTTTCTGCATGCGTGCCTTTCCACTGTGACAAATGCCTGAGATAGCCCCCAAGGGAGAGAGGCTGACTTCCAGCTATGGTTTCAGAGGGGTTTAGAAGCCCATGATTAACCATTTATTTTTCATCAGCATTGGGGCCTTTGGAGAGATAGAGCATGTGCTGGGGAGTAAGAGAGACAGGAAGGGGCTGGGGTCTACAAGTTTTGTCAAAGACATATCTCCAGTGATCTACCTTCTTACTACCAAGCCCTATCCTCCAAAAGCTCTGCTCTCTCTCTCTCTCTCTCTCTCTCTCTCTCTCTCTCTCTCTCAATAGCCCCTTGGACTGGCATTCAGTCCTCCCACACAGGGGTCTTTGGGGACCACTCCAGGTCTAAACAATAGTGTGTGTAAAACTGGACTCATGTACAATGTGACCTTTGGGAATTTTCAAATTCTTTTTACCCCCAGTTCTGAGTATGGTACATACAGGCCTGAAACACCCTCAGCAATTGGCCTTCCACTGAGCTGTATCTCCAACTCTGACTTTTATTTTTATAAAAACAGTATGCTGTACCAACAAAGAACAAACGATCTGATTTAATCCTGGCAACAGCTCTGCCATGGCAAGGCTCCGTGCTTCTGTCTTCTGCCCATCGGCAGTCGCAGGCTAGCTGTGTTGGGGGCAGGCATCACAGCCTCACATAGACATCTGTAAATCCAAGGAGGAAAGGGACAGATGTCTCTCTCAGAACTGGGATGGACAGAACCCAGGACCTGACATATCCTGAACCAAAGGCTTACCTTAGGAAGCCTAGGTCCCTGCTGAGTGAGCCCCAGTGGAGCATGGAGCTTTAAGGAGAGAGAGAGAGAGAGAGAGAGAGAGAGAGAGAGAGAGAGAGAGAGAGAGAGAGAGAGAGAGAGAGAGAAAGAGAGGTGGACAAAAGGGTTATGAGAGAAAATGTGTAGATTCTGTTCATAGGCAATGTGATGTCCTGGGAATAGCAGATGAAGCTATATTCTGTGCTTGGGCTGGGTGATGCTGTTATCACAGGATCTTGGTCCTTCCATTAACAATCTGTGCATTGTCCCAGAGGGTCTGGATTTACGCGGTCTCTGCCTCTCCCTCCCAGGCTGGCTGAGCTCCTGCAAGCAGGCTTTTTTCTTTCACTCCTGTCCCTCCATGCCCCACCAGAAAAATGGATTCCAATTAAGGCACTTGAAGAAGGCAGCCTCCTTTCACAGGCAGTTGGTCTGGGAAGTGAAGCGTGATGCTTTCCAGTTCAGTGCAAGCCAGGAAGTTTCGCTGCCGCTGCTGCCACAGCCGCCGCCACCACTGTTGGTACCTAAGTTGCATCCTTCCAGTGCTCTATACGCTCGGGGGTTTGGGGGTTTTTAGACACCCTCTCAAGTCCTTGCAGAACCCTAGCTGGGACTCCAGGAAGCACAGCACGACCAGAACACAGCTTGACCTTCCTTTCCTCTCTAGTGGTGTGGTGCAGCAATCCCAGGAAGGAGGTTGGGGGAGAAAGCTGGGGACGTCTCTCCTGTCCTCTCTACCTGCCGACTCAACTCTCCCTCAGAAGAGAAGTGTCCAGTAAGTCACCTCAGGCCAGGACAGAACACCTCACCTCCACCCTATCCCCAGTGGGGAAGGTCTGTGAGCACAAATGATGAGTCCCTTCTCATACAAGCTTGAACACAAATGGTCCAAGCATCCCCTTATTCAAGCTCCCAGGGTAAGGACCCTGGACGTCTGAAGCTCTGCTTCAGTTCCCTTAGGTCACCAGTGTCAACCAAGGCTGGGTTTCTGGTCTCTGAGACATTTGACCCAGGCATTCCTGCCTGGTTTTGCCACTTGACCACAGAACTTAGAGCTCTGTATCTGTGCTCTCTGATCCTCCAGTTTCTTCCCTCTCCTTTCTTTCCATGCGAAAGCCATCTGGCTTTCCACCTCCACCCTGGGTCCCTTCACCCTGCTTCCTCCAGGACAGCTGTCCACTCTTTTCTGAGGCTCCTGCCTGGCAGGTGGGTGAGTACATATTCCACCACACAGTACAGGATTTTACCTAAATCCTTTTCTTTTCTTTTCTTTTCTTTTCTTTAAAAGACGTAAACCTATTCTAAACAGCGAGGTACTGAGACTATAGGGTTCCTTTGCATGTAAGGTAGGCAGGGAGTTCTGTGGAAACAGCAGTATAACTGGAGATCTGGATCTATCTTGAACCTAAGTCCTAGCAGTCGAGAGGTTCTCGCCTTCCCTTCCAAAAACCAGAATCCTTTCTACACTCATATATATGAATCCCGTCTGTCCCGGCAGGCATTGCTTTCAGGCGCTTCCTAGGAAGAGACTAGTTGCAGCAAAAACACTCAGAGGAGAAGATACACGCAAAGTGTTTGGAGGATGCCTGGCACCCGACTGCTCCTCACTTACTATGTATTTGGTGAGTGAGTCATCTGGTTATTCAGAAAGGAAAACCCAGTGGATACGCTAAGCGTATGGCTGGAAGCTGGCACTTTAAAGACACAGTGATTTGTGGTTTCAGAGAATATGATATAACTCCATACAGAATAGTGAGGTTCTGGTGACGTAAGAACCAGCCCAAACCCAGAGTGAACCAATCCGAAGCCACGATTTGATGCTAGCTAGAAAGAACACTGCTTTATCCTAAGGACCGACCGCCTATGACAACTTGCAATGAGTCACATTCAAAGAGATGACTTTGAACCAGGCTCTTCCCCTGTGTGTGTTATTGTTGTTGTTGTTAATATCATTTCTTCACAACAACCTTGTGATGCCAGAACCAATCTTTCCCTTTTAGAGATGGGAAAACTATTTTATTAGGGAGACGGACATTGTTGGTATAGTCACACTAATAAATATGAGATAAACTCTCCCCGAAGAAAAAGAATTGGGATACACAATGGGGTAAAAGCAAAGTGGTAAACTCGGGATTCAGGAGACTGAGGCAGAAGGATTTTGAGTTCATGGTCAGCTTTAGTTGCACATGAGAGGCTTGTTTTAAAAAATTAAATTTCATTTTACATTCCAGCCACAGTTCTCCCCCCACCCCTTCTTCTGCCCCCACCTCCCTGCCCCAAACCCCCAATCCACTCCTCCCAGTGGGTAAGAGCTCCCATGGAAGTCATTAAAGCCTGGCACATTCATTAGGGGCAGAATCAAGCCCTCCCCGCTCCTCCTCCCCGGCATTAAGGCTGAGCATGGCATCCGACCATAGGGAATGGGGTACTCACCGATTTGATTACTGGGGAAGCCCAGTTTAGGCTTTTTTAGTTCCCAGTGAGAGGCTTTTTAAAAAAGAGACAATTGATCTGAGATCTCAATGATGAATAAGTGTTAAATAAGGGCTGGCAGAGGGGAATTTTTTCAGTGGCTCTCAATCTCAGGTGCAGAATGTAAACCTCCTGGGAAGCCATGGCCTAGGTATGTGTCGGTCCAACTAAGTGAGTAGAACCTGGACGTTTGTGATTGTAAAGTAACTGTTTAGTATGCAGAGTGGAGATTCTCACCAGGGCATCTTCATTCATAGCATGTGTTTTGACACTTTATGGATGTTCACACAGGTTGTCCCACTGAGATGGGCCAAACTAAGTCCAAAGCTCATACATTTGTTGATAATACATAGCACTAATAGTTACTATGTAAGCCGTCAACATTGCTGTTGCTCTTAGCAGCGCTGCTTCAGATGGCAGCCTGGGTCCTAATTCAAAGGAAGGTAGGAAGTAAGGAAGGAAGGAAGGAAGGAAGGAAGGAAGGAAGGAAGGAAGGAAGGAAGGAAGCTGGCCCTTGGTGAGGCTTCCTGCTACTACACACTATACTAAAGGCTGTGGTTGGTTCCATTTTATTTTTCAAAACTCGGAGAAAGCAGTGTGACACTATTATTTTACTGATGAGAAATTTGAGGCTCACATCAAGGTACCAGTTTCCCCAGGGTCTTGTAGCTCGGGGGACAGCTGGAGGACGCCTTCCACTCCCCCCTCTTTCCTGCGACCTCTGCATCTCCATCAGACATGCCTCCTACTGGTCTCATTACTTACCCCTGCCTGGCTGACTGGTGGTTGATTCTAGGGTTTTGGTCTGTCAATTGTTGGCCTTAAGCAGGGTAATTCGGCGGAGGAGGGTCTAAAGAGTCATGCTGTCTAAATTCAAACCCTGCTTGTGTGCTGTGGAGTCTCAAACTATTTGTGGTATTTGGATTTGTTTTTGTCTCCCCAAGTTGTATGGGGATAATACAGCAGAGCCTCTGGCGGCTTCCTGAAGTAAGCTAACAATGGACATGTTAGAAAGGAAAGGGCATGCAGATTTATCCAGCACACATAAAGTCACAGGAGAACAGCTACCAAATGCCCCAGTGAGGCTCAGATGACATGCTGGTTAGTGTTTGCTTCACCATAACCCCAGCAACCGGCAGAAAATGTGTACTTTGGTTCACTATTTCAGAGGACTCCAGTCCATCTTGATAGATAAACCATGTGGAATAGTTTAGTACGCCAGGCTTTCTTTTGAGTCACCAACAAGCTACCAAATCATGACACAGAAACTTATGGTTAGTTACGAATGCTCAGCCTTATCTTAGCTCTTATTTCAATCTGTTTCTCATTGTCTACATTTTGCCTCAGGGCCTTTTAACCTTTCTTTCTGTATATCCTACTTTCTCCCTGTCTCCATGGCTGGCTGGCTAGCTAAGTGGTGGCTACCTGCTTTCTGCCCCCTGGCATGTCCCTCTCTTTCTCCCTTGTCCTCTTCTCCTTCTTACTCAAATCTAGATTTCTCCTCCTACTTATTCTCTCTGCCCACCAGCCTCACCTTTTTCTCTCCTGCCTTGCTATTGGCTGTTCAGCTTTTTAGGAGACCAATCAGGTGCCTTAGGCAAACAAGGCACACATATTTACATAATTAAACAAATGTAGCACATCTTTACATTGTTAACAACAAAGGCAACAGAAACAAATGTAACACACCTCCACACAGTTAAAGTAATATTCCTCAGAATAAACAAATGTAACACATCTTTGCCTAGTTAAAATATAATACTCCACAACAGCTTAGCCCATGGTGACGGGAGCATATGGCAGAGGCTATCACATCACTGTGGACTGGGAAGCAGAGAAGGCTGTGGGAAACATGGCCAGCATAAACCCCAGTGACTCTCTTCTGCCAGCTCGGCCCCACCTTGTGAAGATTCCAGAGCCTTCTGCACCATCCACTGGAGGACAGTTCAGATCCACACCACAGCAGGTGTGTATACAAAACATCCCGTGTAGGTGAGAGCCCTAGAGGAAGATGGACCACAGCAACGGTGGGGTGTGAATGACTAGACCCAGACAGGCAAGTCTGTGAACAAACTAGGGAAGGTAAGAGGTAGGACTTCCCTATGAATGAAGATTGGCTTCTGGCATTGTGCTTTATTCTTTGACAATTCCATAACTTCATACAATGAATTTTGTTCATTTACATCCCCATTACCTTCTTATTCCCCCCTTCTTCTGTCAAAGCCTTTTGTCTTCCTAAGAAATTCCCTCCCGCCTTTATGTGTGGTTTCTCTGTCTGTGTGGTCTGATGAGGTTAGTTAGGGTTGCTTACATGAGCATGGTAAGGGGTGGGGTGGGATGTGTACTGGAGCGTGGATCATTTGTCAGGGGCTACAGCACTGAAGAAAATGTCTCCCCTTCCCCACCAACCATTAACTGCCTCTTGACTCACCCTCACCTATGACGTGAACAAAAGTTGACCTTTGGCATAGATGGAGGGTCTCAGGTTTGCACTCAGGGTTTATCTTGAAGAATATTTGGAATATCTGCCTGTGTGTCTTAGTAGGGCTTCTCTTGGTGTAACGAAACACCATGACCAAAATGCAAGTTGAGGGGGAAAGGGTTTATTTGGCTTGGAGGAAGTCAGGGCAGGAACTCAAGCAAGGCTGGAACCTGGAGGCAGGAGTTGATGCAGAGGCCATGGAGAGGAGCTGCTCACTGGCTTGCTTGCTCTGACTTGTTCAGCCTGCTTTCTTATAGAACTCAGGATCACCTGCACAAGGATGGCACCACCCATCATGGGCTGGGCCCTCTCACATTGATCACTAATGGAGAAAATGCCCTACAGCTGAATTTCGTGGAGGCATTTCCTCCACTCTGATGACTCTAGCTTGTGTCAAGTTGACACACAAAGCCAGCAGTACACTGGGTGTGAGGGACAACTTCTGGTTCTCTGGAATCTTTCCTGTGTTTGATAAAAAGGTTCCTAGGAAGGGCTTAAGATAGCTGCATTTCTTTTCAAGGTCCTTATGTGAATTGTGCAAGAAAGTCTGTCTCTGTGCCGATCGAGAGAGAATAAAGAGGTGGCAGAGGAGGGGTGAAGAAGATAGGAGACCCTGACTCTAAGACCTAAGAGCCTCCTTGCAGCTCAGCACATCAAAGGCTGAACTTTAAATATTACTTTGAGGGCCCAATATCATTATTGTCCTACTAAGTTTTCTGTACACACACACACACACACACACACACACACACACAGAGAGAGAGAGAGAGAGAGAGAGAGAGAGAGAGAGAGAGAGAGAGCATGCGTTTTGAAAGGAGACTCAAGTATCATAAGTGTTCAATAAGTGTTGCCCTAGGTCTGAAACCAACTCCCAAATCATGTGGTCACTCAGACAGAGCCCATCATGTCTCTTCCCAAGGGACCAAGGCTGAAAATTCTAAGAAGGAAGCCTCAGGTGTGATGTTGACCTGCATGGTCAGGCATGAACTGACCTACAGGAAGGAAGATTTGTCATGGCTGGTCCCTGAGGATAGAAGGACCAGCAAACAGAAACATGGGGTGACCAGGAAGTTAAAATGACAAACCTCCTCCAAGAACAGACTAGAAAGAAGTGCCCAGCTCCTAGTGCTCCTTACACCCAATGCAACGGGGGCCTGTCCGGGCGAAAAGAACCAACAATGGCCAGTTCCACTTATGGCCAGCAGAGGGAGGCACAGGCCATGCGCTGACCAAGGTCTACACACGAGCCTAGCTTTTTCCTGGAGGAATTTTACTGAAGTGTAGACTCCTGCTTTCTGTGTCTCCTTGTTCTGCCTGCAGGGGAAGAGTCTTGGATTAACCATGGACAGATGCCACCCTTCCCCACCCCTAGGTGTTGTTCCAGAGTGACACCAACAGAGTCTAGCATTAAGTGAACACTGATGATACTCACGGCACCATTCAAAACACGTGCTCGTGTGTCAATGTGTGTGTGTGTGTGTGTGTGTGTGCGTGCGTGCGTGTGTGTGTGTGTGTGCATGTGTGTTTACAGAAAACACAGTTGGAGGCCTCTAACACCTACCCCCCGAGGTGGGTATCTTTCAGGGTATCTTTTAGCCTCCTTTAAAACTTTCCTTTGAACCAGAGTGGAGCCTTGAACAGACAACTCTTGCTTCCATGTTCCTGTGGCCTCATATGCGAGGTGAACTAGAAGAGGTCATTGTTCCTATTGGCAAGTTTGTGAGGTCAGGAGATGACCTGGCTGCACCTCGCAGAAAGAAGAAGTGCCAGGCTAGCTGAAAGTTCCGGTTCTGACTGGTTAAGCCTCGATGCCTCTTACCTACCCCCTGTAGACTCAGAGACGAGAAGCCTTTCCCAACTGTCCTGCCTGTGTGTCTCTAGGAGAACTAAGCAAGGACCCCTGTGCATGAGCAGGGCCCAGTGCTCAGAGGGCTGTGGTCCACAGAGAACACTTGGAAGGTGTGTTTGAAGAATTGGTACCCAGAAGGCTCCTCATCCCTACATCTCCTAACTGTTTCTCCCTCCAGGGGGCACCGTTGTCTGAGCTAGGCTACCTACACTTCCTGGATGTGTGTGTGTGTGTGAGAGAGAGAGAGAGAGAGTGTGTGTGTGCGCCCACACGTTTGCCTGGACACACACACACACACACACACACACACACACACACACACACTAAGCCAGACTCTGGGGCTAGGGCTGTTCCTCCACCTCAGTCTTGCACCTGCTATGGCCCTCACTCCCCACAAACAGTCACTGGTAAAACCCTGACTGAACCCCAATTTTATGTAAAGTAAGATCAAGCTTCTGGCTGCACTGCAGAACTCTGAAGTGAGCACAGGGTAGGTGTGAGTGCCTGCATTTCCCCAAGCTTCCCCTGGTGAGAACGAAAGCCCATAGTTATAGAGGACTGCTGTAGACAAAGAGGAGGGGAAACAGAATTCTACAACAATCAATTAAAGTAAGTGGGAGGGAAGAGTGAGCCATTATGCAAATATGCCTGGTCATTCAAGACTTAATTGACAGGAGGTAATGTCGGAAGCAGGTGAACAGTGTTCAATACTGGGCAAAGGCCTCATTCTCAAAGGTCAGCAGGCTTCCTACTGGGTCAGTGGAGCAGTCACTAGGCTTGGGGCCAGAACTGTGAGGTCCACCTTCCCTACTCAGTGATTCTCAATCTCCTTGGGATTCCAAGGGTTCTGAAGGGCAGGTGACTGTGTTGCACCTTGGCACTGATTCAGTACAACATCTGGTGAGAAGGCAGAGAGTCTGTGCATGTCAACACATGCCCGGGCATGTAAGGCATGCACAAATGTGAATGTGAGCATACAGGTATGTTCACATACATGAGTGTGAGCATGTAGATATCCTGGAAGACTTCCAGATCATGAATTTGCCTATAGGCCTTTTCCTTCACAGCCAGAGGACCAGATTAAATTAAAAAAAAAAAAAAAAGTCATCTCCTGGCTAGCTCCATAGTACCCACAAGCTTCCCAGAGCCTTTGTTCCTTCAAAACACACACACACACACACACACACACACACACACACACACACACACACACACACCTGCTTTCAAGGTGCATCTGCAGGAGGGAAGAGATGCTTTCTCACCCTTGGTTAGGCTCACAGCTGAGGCATTAGACAGAGTAAAAGGAGAAAAATCACAGCTTCTTAATATTGTTTCAAGAGTCAAGACCTAAAGCAGCAGGGAAAGCAGAGTGTCCTTATGACAATCATGATATGAAGACTAGTGACTTAAAAAGGGGGGCTATAATTTAGTGGTTTTAAAGAGGACTCATCAAGGTCTGTTTGGCCGAGTACTCTGTGTCTCTGCATCTTCAGTGTTGGAGACCCTTTCCTGAGGGTTGCAAAGAGAGGTTGCCTCTTGAGAAGGAATATTAAGAGTCACCTCCCAGTAAAGAGCTGACAATCCTTTCATGACCAGCTTCCAAGGAGAAGGTTGGGAGAAGGCTGCAGGGTGGCTTTGCTTCTGCGGTTTGCTCAAATGCCAAGGGCTAAGGCATCCTGCTGCCCCGTGTTTGGGCCTCCCACATGCCAGCTCTTCACAGCTGTAAGTACATGTTCAATAAGACTATCCTCCAAACAGATGCAGAAGCCTCTATAGAACCCTGATCGAGAGCTCAGAGGCAGAGCATGGAAAGGAAGAACACACAACCAAGCCGAGGAAAAAAGAGCCCAGATGTGAAGCCAGATGGAGCTTGAAAAGCATTGACAGATGTCAAACCTCAGCAAACTAACTCAGGCGGAGGGAGGGCTGAGAAGACCACGGTCCTTCAGCACCGGCTCTGGGATAAGACCTAAACGGCCACTCTGGACAGGGACCATGGCGGGAGGTGGTCCCTTATCCCTGGCCCTTGCTCTGTCTCTTCTCACTCTTAGCTGTATCAAAAGGAGAGTAAGTGGGGCTCTTATTAACTTGGACTATATGGCACCCCTCCTCCCCAATCCTCTGCTACTCTGCCAGCTCCGAAATTGCTTCCTTTGATCCCTGAGAGAACTTCTTTCGTTTGTTTTTCAGCGTTCTTGGATCTGCCCAGCTTAAAGCCTTGGCAAGGCTGCCTTTACTCCCGTATGAGCACCAGCCCTTCCTCCCCCTGGTGACCATGTTGCAATCCCACTGGTCCCTGAGTGCTCTCTCATCCTCTTCTCTTGAGAGGAGGTTCATAACATCCCAAAGCCACCCACACCCCTTCCCACCCCAGGTCTTTGCACAGCCAGCCCCTCTGAGCGCCCCTGCCCCTCACTCCCACCTATTACTTCCTCCCATCTGTTGGAGGACTGCCGCAGGTGCCTCTGCTGCCTGCTCCTGTCAGCATCCGGCACTGAGCAGTACACCACGGGGTCTCACGTATCCGTGATATACTTCTGTACTCCCTTTGACATGGTCAAAGCACTGCACTGACCCCTTGGGTCCCTTTCACCATGCCCAGAACTCCTACTTTGTCATCTATGTCCTTCTAGTATTCTATCTGCAGGGAAACTTTGGTCCACCTAGGTTCTAGCAATGAGATGAAATGCTGTGAATTAATTGGCCATAGATGAATGAACACAAGGGGAACTAGTTTTGTTCACATGCAGTGTGGAGTTTGAAGAGCTGGAATGGGAGCTTATAGATCAATGAGATGAAAAGGAAATGGGTTAGGATTTCAATGGGATAGTTGAAGGCTTGGTTGCTCAAGTTTCTTGGAAGGTCAAGGTATTAAAAAATCTTTTCTGTCTGGAGATGTCCTGGGAGAGGAATTATGGCATTACTAAACCAAAATACTTGAAGCTGGCTACTGTAGGGGGAAAAAAAGCATTTTAGAAATGGAAGGTCCCACATGACACTGGTTCTGATGAAGGTCCTTGACCATGTCACTTCATGATAGATGATTTTGGGGAGAACATGCAATAATGAAGAGATCATAAGGCAAGACAGACAGACAGAAAGATAGAGAGAAGGCGTTATTGGTCTTGTTCCCTTTAAGCCAACCCTCATTAGAGAATAAACTTAGGGTCCCATGAGAACTACCTCAATCTGTTTTAAGAGCAGAACATTGACTCTGAATGACCCAGTTAACACACCTTGAAGGTCCCACCAGGTCTCACATTGTCACACGGGGACCAAGCTTCCACCACATGAAGTCATTGGGGAACAGCCACATTTCAAGAACAGCAGCAACCGAGTTCCAGAGGCACCACCCTGGACAGAAAAGAGAACCTCGGGAGGAAAGGCTGACCCACAGCTCCTGTACCTCTGAGCCCTCACCTTAAAACAACCTCCATACCACCTCGGTGTCTTCTCCCTGTCATTGTCACACTCGGAGAACTCTGTCCTGGGATAGGAAGCTGCCTTTTCACGGCTTAGCACCTGGAGCCTTGAGAGCTCACACCGCTCCCCCTGGGGACCACAGCCACCCTGCAAGAGTGGGAGAGCATGCATTCCTTGTCTTGAGGTGAGCCAAACCCTGGGTGCCACCAAGCCTCCTGGAGTCCGCAGAGTCAGGCTCTAGCCTCACGCAGCACACGTCGCGTGCCCCATGTCCTTTCCTACACCTCACTGGCTTCTGCTGAAAGCTCTGCGTCCATGTCCAGTCTCTATTCAGGGTCTGTACTAGGACTCCAGTGTGGTTTGTCTCCTCCAAAACGCACATGAAGCCTAATTCCCATTATGACATATCAAGAGCCAGGATCAGGTGAGGCCATTAAGAGGTGATTAGAAAAAGGTCCTCATGAGTGGACTAATGGGCCATGTGGGGCTGCTACGCAGTCTGGTCAATTCCCTCCATCACTCTGTCTCTTCCCATGTTGGTGTTTGGTCACAGGGAACTATCAGCAAGAAGGCTGTCACTGGATAAGGTCCTTTGGCCTTTGAATCATCAGACAAAATAAGCCTCTTGCCTTTATAGCAGTCTGCGGGGCTGTGTTATCAACAGAAGAAAACAAACTCCGAGAACCCGTGCTGGAACCCAGATCCAAGGCAGGGAGTGTGTCTCTGCTGGAACTGCCTAGATCCCTTTGTCTCCTTCACCCCCAAGGTGCAAAGACCAGAGAGCAGCAGCCCCGAAGCAACAGGAGGCAATTACAGTGGTTTCGGGAGCACTGGGTCCCTCCCACTGTCACCATCACTTCCTCTTGTGTTTCTCTGCCTCTTGTGGTTCTCTTTCCACTTCGTCTGTCTCTTTCAGGAGCCATGGGAGCTGGAGAAAAGGTATTTAGCATCTCCACTGTAGACCCAAGAACCAATCAGGGGCCCTGAATTCCCCCTCCCCTTCCTCTGCTCCCTGCCCCCCAACCCCATGCTGCCAGATGGAAGGAAGAAGGAATTTTAATCTCACAAACTGCAGCTCTGTAAAGCTAAGAAATCAGGTGGATGCAGGTGAAGGATGAAGCTGCAGCCTTGGCCACATGCCCAGGCCCCGGGGCTGCCTTTGAAGAAGGTTCCTGTGCCACCTGCCACTACAGCTCACTCCCAGACCATGTCAGGGAAGCCTGGCATGATATGTGAGGGCAAGGGCCACTTGGCTTCTGTCCATCTGTCACTTCTGGCTGATTTTCAATAAGAGGCTCGCTGCTTGCTGGTGTGAGAGACAAGGAGGCAGGTTTGATTGTGTCGAGAGGCCTGCCTAAGCTAAGCTTACAGTGCAAGCAGTGAAGGCTGCTCAGGGGAATGCTGGGTCTGCAGGGCATGTACCCCTCAGTTTTTCTGGGCTGGATCAGCTGCAATGAAGGGCAAGCCCTGGAGACTTACAGCTGCTTTCTCCTTGCAGGCTCTCAGCTCCAATCCATAGTTCTCTCATACAAGGGTACCCACCTGGGGCAGTATCCCAGGCGACTAGCCCAACAGCCAGCCCACCAGTCTGCAGGTGGGACTGCAGAACCTGGAGGCCTTATAGTCCTGGGAGTAGCCCCTCCCTTCTTTCACACGGCTAGGGTTTGCCTGATTATGCACAGAGAACAATCAGGGTGTCACAGGCCAACGTGTATCTCCCCTACAAGTCTGCTGTTGACATTGTAATTCCACTTCTAACACTTCAGAATGTGAACCATGCTAATAGTGTTGATGAAGAGACAATTAGTCATGGGGAAGAGCTCAGTTGATAGCTCAGACACAAATTCAATCCCCAGACACCGTGGGGGAGAAGGGGGAAGCTGGGTGTTGACGACTGTGCTTATAATTCCATCACTAGAGAGGTGAAGACAGGTGGATCCCTGGGTCTCACTGGCCAGTCTGCCCATCCTATTTGGAGAATTTCAGGTCAATGAGAGACTCTGTCTCAGCAAACACAGTGAATGAGACCTGAGTAACAACATCCTTCATTGCCCTATGGTCTCCACATGCACACACATGCGTACCTGCAACAAGGGGCACATATGCACATGCTCACATGCACATATACACGCATGCGCAAAAGGCAGTCAAGTTAAAATGAAGTCATTCGGGTGGGACTAGTACTGGTCTCCTTTTCAAATAGGGTAGAAGACAATGCACATACACTGTGAGGAAACCCTGAGATGAGACTCCCAGAGAGTGTTATCTGTAAGCTGGAAAAGAGGCCGGAGAAAGGAATCGCTCACACACTGAACTACTTCATACCTCAGAACCGTGAGGCAAGGCGAAGGCTGTTGGTAAGCCGTTCTGCAGTGGTATTTGTGATGTTAACAACCTATTATAAGGGATCGGATAACATAGAAAACAAAGAGAACTGTTCTACATCAAGGCTCAGTTATTTTACAGATTAGTGCACTGGGGGCTGGCCTGGAGGCTGAGGACCCTCCCCAAAAGTCACTTAGCATCTTAAAAGAAAAGAGAAACTAAAGTAAACTGCCTTCTGGATGAGACCACTTCCTTCGGAGGTCCCATGAGTATCAGGATGCTGAGCAGACAGATGGGCGTGGCTTCACAGAGAGTTTGTTTTTGTTCAAATGACAAAACTGCAGCTGAGTGTGTATAATGTAAAACAAGACAGTTAATTTCTGTCAAAGATAAAATTATCCCCTCACTATTTAACAAAACACTGCCCATAGCATTGCTGAAACATGGTAAAGAGACTGCCTCTGAAACAGAGCTGTGAGCTCCAAGGCCCCCTGCTGGGTTTCTAAACTATGGGTGGAACAGGATCCTAGGTGTGCTGTGTTTTTTCATGTACACACATGCGTACATATCACAAACTTCAATTCATACATTTGGCACTGTAAGAGATTAACTATAATTATTAATAAGAACAACCAGGTAGTGTGTTTCCTGCCTGAATCCCAGCACTCAGAAGGTCTCTGGCAGGCAGATCTCTGTGAGTTCAAAGCCAGCCTGGTCTATAGAACAAGTTCCAGTACAGACAAGGCTACACAATCAAACTGTGTCCCAAAACAAATAAACAAGAAAAACAATTATAACAATATATTGTAATATAAGTTGTGTAAATATATATGGTCTCTCAAAATTTCTTATTAGTTTAACCATTTAACCTAAAGCACTTTTAAAGTTTTCTTTGTGTATCTGGATAACAGAAATCAGCACTCTTGTTCTTTGGGGTTATTATTAGGTCAGACCATTGCACAAGTACTGTGATACCATGTCAGTAAACATGATAGCAAAATAATGCTTCTAGATGACAAATAGGCAGGTAGCATATACTCCATGGAGACTAGGGACAAATGGATGGTTTACAATCCAGGTAAAACAGAGAAAGCAACAAGAGATTTCACACCGTAGTTCACAGAATGTCATGAAATGCTAAATTTGTACGTTATTTCTGGAATCTTCCATTTAATATTCTTAGACTATGGTCTACTGTAACCATAAAGAGTAGAAGTGATGTGGAATTCCCCTCTGTTTGCTGTGAAGACCATTGGTTAATAAAGAAGCTGCTTTGGGCTTATTGCAGTGCAGAATAGGGCAAGGCAGGAGTTCTAAGCAGATAGAGGGGGACAGAATAGGTGAAGTCAATGAGAACCCATGTAGCCACCGTAGGAGACAGATGCCAGATGGAACCTTACTGGTAGGTTTCAACCATGTGCCGATACACAAAATAATAGAAATGGATTAATTGAAGATATAGAGTTAGCCAGCAATACGCTTAAGTGATTGGCAAAGCAGTATTTTAGTTGATACAGTTTCTGTGTGGTTATTTTGCATCTGGGTGGCCAGGAACTAACTAGCAGCTTCCACCTACATAGAAGTGCAGGTAAAAGGATATTACTATATTCAAGGGTCATAGTAGTTTGAATGAAAATGGTCCCCTTAAGCTCATATGCTCTTATACTTGTTCTCAGTCAATGGAACTATTTGGGAAGGATTAGGAGGCGTGGCCTTGTTGGAGGATGCATAACACAGAGTTGAACTTTGAAGCTTTAAATTCCTCCTGCCATTTCCACTGCCCTATCTGCTTTCTGTTCATTGATCCAGATGTGAGCTTTTAGCTTTCAGTTCAGCACCATGCCTGCCTGTTGCCATGTTCCCCACCTATAATGGGATGGGTTCCTATCTCTCTGGAGCCATAAGCCCCAATTAAATGCTTCCTTCTCTAAATTGCCTAAGCCGTGGTATTTTATTACAGGAATAGAAAGGTAACCAAGACAAGCAGGTCTGAGAAAGCTACAGACACATCCACTCCTCTGATGCCAGTGCTCAGTCTCCAACCAGCCTCCTCCAGCCTGGGCCCCTCATTCCCAAGCCTGTCGAGGACTTTTTCCCTCCCCCTGCCTCCCCTTCCTCATCAGAAATGGCACACCTGCCTTAGGCATGATTTCAGCCTGCAGCCTCCATTGTATAAGAGAGGTGACTTGCTTTATTCCCTGCACCTAAACATTAGCTTCCATAACTGTTCCTTCAGGTGCCATCCAGGACCAGCGGTGGCCTGAGGACAGTGGTGGGGATGCCATATTCTAGTTCTTCTGTGCCTCTGAGGCTAGCTACACACATGCCTGTAGGAAGTCTGTAAGAGGCAGAGAGAACAGGGCACCTCAGCAGGGAAGCTTTGTAATTCAGACAACAGTCTGGCGCTGGGAAGCGAGAGCAAAGGAGACCTCTGATGGAGAGAAAGCTCTGAGCATACCCCTGCTGGGAGCCACAAAGCCGCCTCTGAGCCTCAGGGCTGGTGAAGCCAACATGCATGGAATTTGTATCTGAATTCACTTTGGTAATAATGGCAGACCATCAGTGATTTTTCTCCTCCTGGCTAAGGACTCACAGAAAGCAGAAGCATCTGCATCCTTTAGAGCCCCACTTGACCCTCTCCAAGGGATGGATGCCTGAAGCCGATCACAGGCTTGTTTCAAGGAGAAAATGAGATCTCCAAATGAACAGTACAGACTACCGTGGATTACAGCAAGCCTCGCTGCTGCTCTGTCTTGACAGAGAAGCAACTCATCAGAACTGGAACTCTTGTCCTTTTTCCAAACCTTCTTTGAGCACTGGTCAGGGTGGGCGTGCAGAGTAAGGTGGTAGGTATAGTCCACCCTAGTTTGGTTGCTTGCAGGCTATGTGACCCTTCTTTTGATTCTGTTTCTGGGAGTGTGTGGCAGAACAAACAGCAAGAGAAGACCTTAGGGAATGAGCTGCGGGCGCTGCTGAGACTAAAAAGGAGGTCATGATCCCATCAGCCTTAAGGAGGATGGAGAAGTCATCAGAGCCAGGTCTCCAGGGTTCAGGAGCCTGAGGATGACTCTTGCTCCTAGAAGGGGTGCACTAACATTGTCAATGATAACCTTGTTCAAGTCAATGTCCTACTTAGCTGAAGCTTTCTCTTCTACAAAGGACTCAGGGGTTGATCTTCCAGAACTCAGCCTAAAATTGGGCCTACATATCCAGTTAACAAAAGGCCCCCTAACCTTTCTCATGTGCAGGAAGAATGCCTCCGAGGAGCGATCATCAAGCTTGGCCAAGTTGGGTTGTGGATACTCAGGATTCTTGCTCACTGTACCCAGCAGCTACTTATTTCTGCCTAGATTATCTAGAACTGACATCACCCATTTGAGTCCTGTGATGTCCTCAATAGCACCCAGGGGGTGGAGATCTTTGTGTTCAGAAAGAGAGAGAGGCAGATTTCAGATGAGATCTTCAGCCCAAACAGGGATCATGAGAAGCCAGAGCAGAGAACAAGTAGACAGAGGCTGGTCTGTGAGTACAGGCTCTCTGATATGATCATACTGTAGGGGACATGTAGGAAACCTTTCTCAAAACCTCTCGGAAATAGTCATGTGTCCTATTCTTGGATACTGCTCCCCAGAGGAGATTCAACTGCTTTACACAGTCACGTGTCTAATGGTGAAACTGTTCAGGCCAAATCTACTTTCTCCATATGCCCAACAATTCAACCTGGCCCTTGACCTTTGCAGTACCTTCTGCTATGATCCATTTGGTTTCCAAGCCCTCACCATGAATTTGAACTATGGGCTCATTTCAGCCCACTTTCTGTTGCTGTAACAATATCAGATGCTTGATAGCTTATAAGGAAACTTATTTTGGCTCATGCTTCTGGATGAAGAGATACCCTGGAGTGACTTACATCTGTTCAGAGTCCAGTGAGACCTTTGGCTGCTTTAAGTCATGATCAAAGGCAGAAGGACAGGTAGACAGGTGTAAAAAGGCAGCCTTTCTGTATAGTGACTGATGAAATCCCAGAAGACTAGGCTGGGCACTCACTCACTACTATGAAAATTAACTAAGTCTTGAAAGACAGGTGTTGGCTCCTAATATGAGCTAATGACTTTTGGCAGGCCCACCATCTCTCAATACCATTGTACTGGGGAATGAAGGATCAGCACAGGACTTTGGGGAGACCTACTCACTACAAGGCTATCTACTTGGCATGAAATACCAGGCTCAGGATCAGTGGGATTTTCACTAAAGGTAACAGAAATGCTACTTGAGAGTTGTTTGGAAAAATCAGGTATTTTTATGTGGCAATAAAGCTCTCTGTCCCCAGCATTCTCAGGTGGTCAACAGGACAACCCTTACACCTAGGTAGAGGTGCTCCTTCTGATGACCACATTGACCCTCTGCCAGCTCCCTGTGTACTGGAGAAACAGTAGAAAGAGCTAAGGGGTATTTTTGTTCATGTGAAAGCCACATACCCCTTTTATCTAGAACATACTCTGGGTACCAAGGCACTAAGACCTGTTCAGATTGGTTTTCTGCATGTGTCTGGGTTTGTCTTTCTGAGAATTAGCTGTTCCCATTGAGCCATGGAAGGGAGTGGATCTCAAGATGGAACATTATAACCACATGCAGAAGGGACCTTTGGTAATGAGAGGAAGTGGAAAGAATTGACAGGGATCTAGCCAAATCAGAGAGGGAGGAGGGAGAGTAAGGGAGAGGGACAGACAGAGAGAGACAGAGATAGAGAGAAAGAGGGAGGGACAGACAGACAGTCAGACAGACAGACAGAGCTAGCTCCAGGTCACTCTCTATTCTCTGTACTACTATGTTCCAGGTGGGAAAATGCCCAGGAATAAGAAATCTCATGACCCCAAATATTGTTAGTGTAACAGCTTGTTCTGATTATCAGCTAGACTGGGTTGAGGATGGCCTAACTGATCAGCGGGGCACATCTATGACTGTTGATTAGGGCATTCTAGAGGATTAAGTAAGGGGAGGGAGACCAACCCTGAATGTTGGTGTCACCATCCTCTAGACTGAGGACTGGATGGAATAAAAGAAAAAAAGAAGCTCGATGATTCAGGCCACTTTTTTCTCTTCGTGTATTTCCTGGCTGCCATAAGGAGAGCAGCCCAGCCCACTGATGGATTGAGTTCTCTGGAACCCTGGGCTTCCTACACCAATACTTCCTCCCCTAAGCTGTTGGTGTCAGGTGTTTGTCACAGTGATAAGTCTGACTTAGACACACATAGCACGTCCTGTTTAACGAGCATTGTAGTCAACTCCATTTATAACTTCAGCCATTTAGACGTGTGGGGAGTGAGCCTTGCGACTCTTCTCTGCCGCTCTAGGAACGTATCAGCAACACACCGGCTTGAGACAAACACGAATTCACTCCTTGACAGAGGTGGGCAGGCTAACCTTCCTTCTGGAGGCTCTGGGATAGAATCTGCCCCCTGCCTTTTCTTGCTTTGGGAGGTTTCCCTCCTGATATAGTGGGTGCATCCTTGGTCTGTGGTCCCTTCTTCCACCTTCCTGGTTGCAGCCTTTTCATACTGCCTTCTCTGTGGTTCTCTCTCCTGCCTTTTGTGCACACATTTTAGGACCCTTGTGATAACACTGGGATCATACACAACGCTTTAAACACTCTTCTAAGCAAAACAGTCGGCACGTTATCAACCTCAACTCCTTATACACTCACCAAACCATTTGCCTTGTCACGTAACATAGTCATGGGATCTGAGAATTGGGAGGTCGACATCTTTAGGGAGCGATCGTGCCTACCACAGCTTCCATATGTATTCCTGTACTATGCCCTGATGAAGCTAGGGAAATGTTAGAATTTACATATTAAATATCCCCAAAGGTTCATGTGCTTAAGACTTGGTGACTAGCCTGTAGCCCTAACAGTAGTAATACAACTTTTAGGAGGTGGAGCATGATAGGATCAAGTTGTGTCATTGGGAAAATGCCTTTGAAGGTGCTACTGGTATCCGATTTTCATTTTTTTCTTGCTTCTGGGTTGCCATGAGGAGCAGCCTCCTTGACATATGCTCCTGTCTGATACGTTTCCTATCCAAAGGTCTACAGGTAATAGAAGCAACTGAGCAAAGACTTTGAAGATATGAGGCAAAATAAATCAATACACAAAAAAACAGATCTCACCTCTAAGAGGGTAAGAGATAGTTTATTCTGAAGCAAATAGAAATGATCATCACCTGAATACAGGGTTAGATTAGGGTTAGATTATCTCAAATTCCATATTTCAACACAGATGGAATTTGAAGCAAATAGAAATGACCATGACCTGAATAGAGGTTAGGTTATCCCAAATTTCATATTTCAACATGGATGCAATTTGAAGAGGTTTTTATGGTAACAAAAAAAAGTAGAGAGATCAAGGCACTTTTTAAATAGATTGGGGAATGTTAAGAAAGCATCAAAGAGGGGAATCTTAGCTATATAGGCCTTAATGCTATGTGATGACAGCTTAGCCTTTGGGTTGATGGGACCACGGGTTTTGTTAAGCTAATGTATTACTCCAAAAGATTTGACCTGTCACTTACAGGCTGTTAGGTCAAACACAGAGGTTGGCAGGATGGCTATTTAAGATATACAATCATCTTGAGATAGCTCAAGTTCCAGACCTGCATCAAGCCAGCTTCTTCACCATCGTTGACATTTTAAGCAGTTGATCAGCTTGGCAGAAGGTTCGGTGGAAAGCGCAGCTTTGTCCTGGGAACTTTCCTTCAAGGGTCTGATTATTAGAGCCATTTTGTCATAATAAAAGGAAGCTATGGTTAGGTGAATATAGCTCAGATGGTAAAATAGTTGTCACATGTCTTAGGCTTTCTATGGCTCTGAAGAGACACCTCTGGGGAACTCCTATAAAGGAAAGCATTTAATTGGGGCTGGTTTACAGTTTCAAAGGTTTAGCCCATTATCATCCTGGCCGGAAGCATGGCAGACGTGGTACTGAAGAAGGAGCTGAGAGGTCTACATCCAGATCCACAGGCAACAGGAAGCAGCAGTGTCACTGAGCACAGCCTGAGCATAAGAGACCTCAAAGCCCACCCCACAGTGACACACCTCCTCCAATAAGGCCATACCTGCTCAGCCACAAAGCCGTTCCTCTTAATAGTGTCACTCCCTATGGGGAGCATTGTTTTTTTCAAACAACCATATCACACTAGCATGAGGACCTGAATCCAGAACCCACATGAGAAAGCTGGTCACCGTGGCGCATGCTTGTCATCTCGGCTCTGGGGAAACGGAGATGGGTGGATCCCGAGACTCTCTTACCTGCCGACCTCACCTAATCACGTGAGAACTCAAACCAGGCAGAGGCCCTGTCTCAAAAATCAAGGTGGATGGTGCCTGAGGAGGAATGAGCACTTGCTGTTATATTCTGACTTCTACATGTGTGTGCATGACATGTACACAGACTCTCTCTCTCTCTCTCTCCCTCCCCCCCCCCACACTTTTAATTGACTAAAAGAACTAAAAGCTGACTAACCACATTAAACTCTTTAGGAATATCACTAGAGTCTGAGGATTGCATCTTCTTAAGAGAAAACAAAACAGCAACCTTCTCCTCCGAGTCCGCTTCCCTCATGCTTCAGGCCTGTCTGTGTGAGGTGAGAGCAAGCCTGGGCATGGGCAATTGCATTTCTGATTGACATTGTTATGCGGCTTTGGCTCCAGATGTAATATTCTCGGAGAAGAAATGAAGCCCGTTGCAGCATCCTCAACCCATCCTTTGCAGAGGGAGAATTGAATTAGGGGTCACACAGTGAACAGACTGACCTCATCCCTCACAAATCCTCACTTCCCAGTCATTTTTAGGAAGGTCATAGCTAGAATGATGCATGGCTGGGCATTATTAATTCACTTACTCATCAATTTAACAAACAAAAGTGTAGCCTCTCTCCTGCGTCAGGCATAGTACCTGAGCTTGGAGACAGAGTTGGTGGATAAGACGCAGTCGTTTTATCTGTGAGAACATGACCTCAGACCCCTAGTAGACTCCTGAAAAGATGGATTTTACTGGACCCAGAACATACTGTTTTCCCTAGCTACGCCTATTATAAGCTTTAATTTACAAATTAGGGATAGTAACAAATTAATAGCCACCGCTAACGATAAGATGGAACAAACACAACAATCGACTGGGAGATAGCTCTATAAATGAGCTGTCCCTTCATTGTCTGGATGTATTTAATTGTGTGACACTCGTCCTTTCTCTTGGCAGTGTGAGACGATACCATTCCTAGTAACGGGATGATGCGAGGCAAATGATGTTGGCAGAGAGACAGCATCAGCCCTTACCTAAGGCTCACTCGAAGACAAGCACTCTGATACTGCAGCGGCCAATCTGATAACCGAGATATGATAGCAATCACCAGTCAGCAGGAAGCAGACACAACCACACGTGCTCAGCCACAGGATGATCCATTCTGGCGAGGTGGAGAATTTCCATCACGCTTCTCATAATAACATGTGCCTTATAACACAGGGCTTCCATCTTTGGGGGATTTTCCACTTTATGTTTTCAGAACTTGGGCAGCTGTGTGCTAGCTGAAACTAGAAAATAGAATTTTGGATAACTACTTGACACTAGCTGCCATTAGCTAACTCTGCCGCAGTCTGCAGAGGCCTTCCTCCCTCTAAATCTTGAGTTAGATTTTCTTAATAATCACATGTGCAATAGGGCCAGGAAAGAGCCCTATTACAAGGACAAGGCCTTGGCCTATCCTATTTCCTTCTGTACTTCTCTGTGCTCCATTCCTTGTAACAGTCAGGAAGCAGAGAGCGAGGGGGAGGGGCTAGGGTCAACACAAAACAGAAGCGCCCACACTGAGCTACTTCCTCCAACTAGAGAGACCATGACTCCTACAGTTTCCACCCAATAGCACCACCAACTGGGTGCCAAGCCTTTGAAACAGGACTCAAAGGCAGGCTTGTCATATTCAGACCTGACACACATAAAAAGGAGAAGGATTTGGGGCTGCATTGTTGCTGTTACTCCTTCCTAAAATCGTTACTGGTATTGATTGCCCACCCAAATCTCCACTTCCCCATCCATCCCAGCACTATTTCTGTGGACTCCTATCATCACCCCCACTCCACAAATGAATGAACATAGTTACAAACTGAGATGGCATTTGCTTAAGACCACATAGGTCGTCAGTGTTTGAACTTGAACTCACAGAGGCGAGTAAACCCCTGGCTTCCTTACTCACGGGTGCATTATGCCAGCATGCTCCCCCAGGCCCTGATCTGCTGCCATTTAGTTCTCCCATCCCACTTTCTTCTGCTCCCTACACTCTTCAAAGTTTCTCGAGCTATATTTGCAAGGCTTCAAGGCAGCCTATACTAAGATGAAGCAAGTGAAAGGACTGAGAGGAGGAGACAATGCTCCAGTCTGATGCTGCTAACTCAGCTCCTTTGCCGCACATGCCCACCTTCCCTAGACAAGGAAAGAAGTGTTTGATTTATCCAGCATCTGAGAAAGTGATGCCAAGACCAGACTGCTGCCACCCAGCCCCTATCTGTCCTGTTCAGTTCTGCATGAGCATGCAGGATGACTGGAGAACCTGACACTTAGCAATGCTGCAGCACACACACACACACATGCATGCAATACAGACATACACACATACACACACACAGACACTCGCAGACATACACACAGACACACAGACACAGACATCACAAAAACACACAGAGAAACACATACAGACAGGCAGACAGACAGGCAGACACACACACACATATGCATACACACATGCATGCACATAATACAAACATACACACAGACACAGACACTCACAGACATACACAAAAACACACAGAGAAACACATACAGACAGGCAGACACACACACACACACACACACACACACTTTATTATCTTTGAACAACCATCACAGTAAAGAAAAGTGAGTCTCCCTAAAGCTCAACCATTCTTCACTGATGCACAGGGATAGAGAACTTTGGGGTTTTCTTTTCCTTTCTTTTGTCTGGTGAAGCCTAGAAACCTTTGACTGGCATAACTATTTCTGAAGCTAACGCTGTTGAGGGGTGCAAGAAGCCTGCAGTGGAAAAAGATCATGAAGGCTTCAATAACTTAGGCACATGTCAAACTCTTTATATAATCCCTGAGCCCAAGTCTTGCTGTGTATCATCTCTATCTCAGACTTTGGTCTTTGTGCTGAGGAGTCTGTGCAGTTCAGGGCACAGCTCCCGAGTGTTGCCTTTTTAACTCATGTCTTACCTGTGGTAGTGGAAATGAGTTCTCATGTCTTCCCTGAGGAGGGGGACCCTAAATCAAAATAAATGTAAACTTTTCCAAATCTCAATTTAATGAAGTTTCCTTTCTCTGAATACCCAAGGTATAAGGACTCCTGTGTTGAGCTATGGTTTGACTTATATTTGTTTTTATTCTTGCCAAAGTTTTATGTTCCATCTGCTAAAGCAATTGAATATTCCTCCATGCCTAGCATCGCATCTTCTCACAGCATAGGAATTCAAAATTTGTGGAATTTCTCTGTGGGCTCCAACTCCAATGTCAGGAGAGCTAAACCCACCCCAAAGTGAACAAAGGGCAAGAATGGATTGGGAGGGAGCATTTATTGCACCTAAGTGACTGACTAGATGTGGCTTAGGGTTCAAAAAGTACCTGGAAATCTGTTTTCTGTTGCTGCTACCTACATGGTGGCCTTGCTGTCCTGAAAGCTGATAACAGTGCAGTCATTAGCAGCCCCCAGATTAGCTTCAGTGTTTTGCCATCCCAATGATATTTCACATGGCCACCCCCGGCCATACACCCAACCATAAGCCAATTATTATGACCACAAAAACAGATGCTCTGATTGGACAGTTATAAGTTATGTCTGGAATAAGGGAATTTATTAAATTTTATCTTAACCAAAGGATAGAGAGATGGTGGGACAGTCTCTTGAAGGAAAACTGGAGAAGCATTTCTTAGCTAAAAGAAAAAATAATGCATATATTTATATATATAGTCTGTTCCCATTTCTTGGTTTGGGTGTAAGCAGCTGCATTTAGCATAATTCAATTCTCATCAAATGCCCAAGGAGGGGTCCTTTAATTTTTCCTACATTATTAACTAGGGTCCATTTTAATCTGCAAACCCCACTCTCTTGTTCTCCATCCTCCAAGACCAAGCTTGGAGAACCCTTGTGGCAGCAGCAGCTATAACACTGGCACCACGCTGCAGATACACATGAAAATCTGAGTTTCTATACAGAGAAGTTACTCTTCCCAATCTGCTCACTTGTCAATGCTGTTACCAGGAGCAGCAGATGTGGCTGGTTTGTGGCAACTCGACACAAGCTCGAGTCATCAGAGAAGAAGGAGTCTCAGTTGAAAAAATGCCTCCATGGGGTTCAGCTATGAGACGTTTTCTCATTTATTGATCAGTGGGGGAGGGCTCAGTCCACGGTGAGTGGTGCCATCCCTGGGATGGTGGTCCTGGGTTCTATTAAAAAAAAAAGCAGGCTGAGCAAGTCAGAGCAAGCAGGTCAGTAAGCAGCTCCCCTCCATGGCATCTGCACCAGCTCCTGCTTCCAGAATCCTGCCTTGCTTGAGTTCCTGCCCTGACTTCCTTCAATAATAAACAGCAATGTGGAAGGATAAACCAAATAATCCCTTTTCTCCCCAGCTTGTGTTTTAGTCTTGGCGTTTTGCCGCAGCAATAGAAACCCTAACTAAGACATGACCCTTGGAGAACAGAAATCCGAAACCCATCTGACAGACAAAATCCCAGGGGACCTCCTGAGTCCGCAATGATGGAGCAATACAGCATCCCCAGACCCGGTCAAAGGAACACGAGTTTTAAAATTCTCTCCCTGGATTATAAAAATATCTTCTTCCCATTCAGATCAGTTCTATCCCATCACCTCAGCAACCTAATACTCCGCGACAAGACGCTGTGATCATTCAGCCGGCAGAGCTTCTACCAAGCGGCATTGTTCTTCACTCAGACCTCTGTGTTCTCAGGGCCTTGGTCCTTGCTCTCTCTGGCTTTCTTGTTCTTTATTAAAGTCGTGGGAATTCAGAAGATATCCTTTACCTGCTGCTGCTGTCACAAACTATGACTCAGTGATGGGCTTATATAACACGGCTCTATTATCTTAGTGATGCGGAGGTCGGAAGTCCAAAATGTGTCTCCCTGAATTCAAGTCAAGGTTTCAGCAGGGCTGAATGCCCTTAGGAGCTTCTGGAGAAGAATTCATTTGTATAAGCTACTTTTTTTTCTGTCGTGACAAAATTCCTCACAAAAGACAATGGATGGTTTGTTCTGGTTTCTGGTTCAAAGGTACCATCTTGGCAAGAAGGGTATGGCAGGCAGTAAAAGGCTAGGACGTCAGCTACATACATATCATTTAGTCAGAAGCAGAACAAGATGAAGTCTTTTCTATCTCTTCCTTTCCCTTCAATTACCTCTAGGACGCCGTCCATAAATGGTGCTACCCACTATAAGGAAACACCCTCGTAGACACACCCAGAGGCGTGTCTTCTGAGGGACTTTAAATCCCATCTAGTTAACAATCAAGATTTACCATCATGAGTCAACCATTTGTCAATCTGACCCCCAGACAGATCACATTTAAACATAATATTCCACTCACGGTCCTCAGTGGCTCATGAGCATCTCCGAAGTGAAAAAATGTATTTAATTCATATCTAAGATTCCTTAAAGTCTTAACAGTTCTAACACGGATGAAAAGTTCAAATTGCCTTTGAAGACTCAAGGCAAACTCTTCACTGAGAGACCCAGTAGAATCAAAATACAAGTTGCATACTTCCGGTGTATGGTGGCACAGAATAAACAAACCCATTCCAACCGGGGGAAAACGGAGAGCAGCAGGAAAAGACTGGACCGAAGTCAAACTGAAACCCAGCAGGGCAAGCGCCAAATCCTGAATCTTTATGTTCAGCCCCTGGGGCTTTAGATATCTCGTCTAGGTTCCATAGGACTTGGCTAGCTTCACCCTTCCCGTTCTGCTCCATGCAGCAGCTGTAGCTTCTCTCTTGGGTCAGCTTCCCTCAGTGCCCGCAGCTCTCCTCAGTCCCATGAGCCTGTTGTCTTTAGCATCCTGGGGTAGCCATGGCAAACTGGGCTTTATCTTCACAGCCTTTCAGGACCTCCCTGTAAAGAATCCGGCCCTGCTACATATTTCCTGATCTAAAAGTTGTTTCAGAACAACTTTCTGACACCCACTGGAAGCCCCTATAACCCCTCACTCTTGGATTTTGCATGTCTACAAAACCACGTGGACGATGCTGCCAAGTTCTGCTATCACCTTGAGATGTAGCCTGTCTCTCTTGTGTCGTAATTATAGTGACCTCTGGGGGCTAGGGCAACTGAAGCTGAAAAAAATGCTTCCCTGGGTGGCTGTTTACAATCAGGGTACGTATCCAGCTGCATTCCCAGATCAGGTCCACACCTTGCCGTGAGTGTGCATTTTCACAAGTTGAAGCATTTAAAGGATGGGTTCTTGTCTTTAGGGCAGCTTTCCTATTGTCTCAATATGGAATAAGAGGTTTCTGTTTAGTGGTGCTAATATATTTAACAATTACGGCTGCTTTCTTCACAACAGCCTGGTCTAAGGCTAAAAACCTCTTACCCACTTTTTCTCCCCAAACTGCATATTCTGTTTCGCTGCAGTTCTGTTTGCCAATTGTGAACAGTAACCATGCTAGAGCCTATGTTCACATAACTGTAACATAGTCTGTTACTTTGGAATGTAGCCTCACTCAGATTTTCAGGACAGAATGCAGAACTTCCAGGCAGAAAGTACCTAGAAATGTATTTATCTTTTGCAGGATGTAGCATGATGTTTTTAATGGAGTTCTTTTTTCCGACATAATATTTTAATTGACTATTGGAGGATTTCACATAATGCACCCTGCTCACATCCATGTCCCAGTCTCTCCAGCTCCACCTTCCCTCCCTTGTGATCTTCCCCAAAGAAAAGAAGAAGAAAAGAAAAAAATGAAACAAAAAGTACCAAGCCTTCTTTGTGTTGCCCATATACTCACAGAAGCATTGTCAAATTTCCAGCGGCCAACCCCTTAAAGAAAACTGAGTCCTTCCCCACCCCACCCCTGCTGGAGTCATCGTCTGTGAAGAGCTACACCTCGGATTCCTATCACGATTTTAAGGAGTTCTCTTCAATGGCTTGTTGTCTAGACTATTTCTCTTTTGGAGGCTTGGTGGTGTTGTCGCAGAAGCCTTCCATGTCTCTAATCATAAACTGTGAGTCTGAAGACATGGCTACCACTGCAGAGGAGTGTCATTGCACTTAGCAGTCAGTGGCAGCACAGATCATAGACTTTACCTGGTTTCTGGCAGCCGGACTGACCATGGACATTAACACAGCCTCTGGCAGCAACATAGGCCACAGACACAAACCTGGCTTCAGGAGGCAGCACAGACCACAGACATCTACACGGCCTTGGGTGGTGACACAGACTATGGGCATCAGCATGGTCTCCTGCAGGAGAGTAGACCACAGACATCAGCCTGACCTCTGGTGCTAGCACAGGCCGTGGACATTGGCCTCCTGCAGCAGTGAGGATCATGGACATCTATATGGAGCTCAGACATCAACAAAGCCTGGGGCAGCAGCATGGACCCCAGTACATCCCCCAGCTGTAGCATGGATCCCAGATACCAACATGGCCTCCAGGGACAGCATGGACCCTGGATGTTGTCTTTGGAGGATTCTCCAAAATGAACTATTCTTCATCTCAGACATCCTGCTGCTTCTCAGAGCCTGGGTGACCATGAAGCTGGGCAGTGTATTTGGGGGAAGAGCTTTAGGCTGCTTCACACCACCCTGCTAGCCCTCCTCAGCTCTCCCGGGCCGCCACTGCAGTCTCTTCCCACACCTGTCAATACTGTTTCATCTCTACTTCTACCTGCTTCCACCACCACCCTTCCCACCTCTCCATCACATATTTGACGTGGCATTACAACCTGCAATGTGTCACATAGTACATATTTTTTTTTTTTGCCACAATAGCTTTACATGTAGATACTTATTGCAACAAGTCACTGGTTTGGTTCCAGGTTTCTGGCTTCTGAAGTACTCTTTATACCATACCATCACTGAGACTCCTCTCAGAAGTCTTGCTGTTGCCCAGATGCAGGGTGATCTGAGGACAGGACCCATGTGAACTCCTGGCCACTGGTGCTGGCCATCCCAAGGCTCACTCAGCATGACTACGGTGCTTGCAGCCTGTGGGCAGTGATGAGGCCCCATGCTCCCCATTCCCTCCCAGCCATGCGAGAATCATGGGCTGTAGCAGGCAGCACCATGCTGCTGGCCAACCTGCAGGTGGAAGACCGGCCCTATTCAGTAGACACATTTCCGAGGAAGCAGCTCTCTCCTATTTCCAGCAAGGCAAGCAACAATAGTTGCACCATGCTGAGGTCCTACATTCAGTAATACCGCGTTCTTTGCTGCTGCTGTGCTCTCTGATATTGCTCCCAAATCCTTCTCCATGGTGTCTCTAGTTTCGCCATTCTCTGCCAAGAATGTACAGGCACACTGGCGTGGTTCTGCTCCGCCATCTTTCTTTCCAATTTCATGAAACCGCTTTTTAAAAGCATCTCCCCATCAGACCTTCCTATTTTTTCATAGTTTCAAAGATACTGCGTGCTCTGCAGACTCCTTCTTGCAGCAGGGCAGTGCTTGGGCTCGAGTTTGAGTTCAGCCACTGTGGCTCCTCCAGGGCACCTTCAGGGCTGATGGCAAGAGTGGGAGGGGGCGCCGGCTTGGCAGTGGCATCTCTCACCTGAGCACAGAGCCCAACATGGCCACTGCGGATCGTCAACTGCAGCCTGGTGCAGGATATCTGGAGCTGGGCTGTCCGGGAGAGATTCTAGTAGGTCTCCACCTCTTCTGACTGCAGGAGCCATGCACACTGAGGCCGTTTTGACTCTGCCTCTTCTCTTTAATGGAGTTCTTATTCCCTTTTGAAACCTCATGAGCCTGACCTCTATGATTAGCATTTTTCCTCAGCATTCTGAACTTTCCGTTTCCCATAAGAATGGTTTGTTTGCAGGGTGATGGTGGCGCACGCCTTTAATCCCAGCCCGCAGAGGCAGAGGAAGGTGTATCTCTGTGAGTTCGAGGACAGCCTGGTCTACAGAGTGAGTTCCAGGACAGCCAGGACTGTTACCTATAGAAAGCCTGTCTCGAAAAACAAGCAAGCAAACAAACAAACAAAAAAGCCGTTCATCTCTACTTACAGCAGCCTATGGTTTCTGTAGCCTGCTCCTCCAACTTCTTCCATAGTCTTCCCACAAAAAGGTTCCAAAGTCCTACAACCACACCGCCTGAGTTATGTTAACAGTCTACTCCTTGGTACTAACTTTCTATTAGTTGCTTTTCTCACTGCTGTGATGAAATGCTTGGCAAAAGGCCACTTGAGGAAGGAAGGGTTTGTTTCAGCACATAATGCGAAGGTGTGGAATTGGAAAGCATGGGCAGCTGGTCACACTGCATCCACCGGCAGAAAGAAGGAGGAGGAAACTGAGGCCATTGCTTTGCTGGCTTCCTCCTGTCCCCATTTTCATTTGTTCTAGGATTTGTTTTAATCCACGTGGTGATATTGACAGCTTTGAAGGAAGGCTTCCTCCTCAGTTAAACCTCTCTGGTGTTAACCTTTACAGACACATCCAGAGAGGTATGTCTCCAATGTGATTCCAAGTCCTACTAAGTTGTCAATTAAGACGAACCACACATTTTTTTTTTATTTGCCCTGCTTGTTATGGCTTTCAGGTGTCACCTGTAGTTTATGACCCCTTTCTTCCATCTTCAAAAATCAGCATAGAATCTTGAAAATCTGGATCTCAGGGTCTATCTTCCTTTCCTCATGTAAAGGGTATTGATAAGGACACAGAACAGCATGGATAACCCAGAATGACCCCTCGGGTTCAAGTGGACTAGTCAGCATCATTAGTCCTATTGACAAGTCTAGTCTCCTAGTTCTCCCATGATAGCCAACATAGGTTCTGCAGACTGTAACACTGGCATCTTACAAAAGATTCTATATAAGAGTCTAAGATTCTAGATACCATAAGCACTGAGAAAATTTGAAAAGAATGTGGATGTTCTCCAAAACCTATACTGACACCAATAAAGCAGAAGTGTGGAATTATATCAACAAAAAAGCAGAAAGTTGAGGTAAAGTAAAAGGATGTGAGGGAGAAAAATAAATATAACGTTCCCTGGGGCCTATGTGACAAACGAAGGGCTTAAAGGGATTTGTGTGCCCAGCCAGCCCTTAGGAAGAGAGATTTACAGAAGCTGTAACCTGAATGTTCCCTCCTCTATGTGGGTCCTCTATTAGTGCTCCTATTCCACCGGGACATTAAGATTCTCCTCTTCCTGTCCCCTCAGCACTCTCTGAGGCACAGATCATTGAAGACTACAGGATTTAAGCAGTTGTGTCAAATTCATTATGGCAGACCTTGAGATATTGGAAGGGATGTTGGAGACTTTGGGGAAATTAATTTTGAAACTGCAGCCCTGAATGTAGAGAGCTGACATGTCATTACAAATGAAGCAGTAGGTGTTCCTGGAAGGGCCAGACTAATGGCTGATGGAGAGAAAGAAGGTGCTGGAGGAAATCCCCACCATTATATTACCTCAGAGAGACAACGAGGTGTCAGGGTTGGCATTATTCTCATAGGTAACAGTGTAGCTCCCTTCCACACCATAAGCTATGAGCTTAATGCTCGCACATTCTATTTCTTGCCTATCTTCTCTGCTGCTCAGTCTTGCATTTTCTGAACCGTGTCATATTATTTTCAGTTAACCCTGTGGCTTCTGTTAGTTTCAAATACCTTTGAAGGTAATCATCATGTCTTACTTCATGGGTGGAAGGATTTTTCCATGATTGCATTTCTAGGGTTTTACCACCATGGTTTATGAGTCAGAGCCCATTCTCACCATAAAGCTAGAAATGTCAGATTTTCTCCATGTCAGCCTCCCTTGCAGCTACAGCGAACATTAATGAACTAGGTTTTCCATGTCAGCCTCCCTTGCAGCTACAGCGAACATTAATGAACTAGGTTTTCCATGTCAGCCTCCCTTGCAGCTACAGTGAGCATTAATGAGCTAGGCTAGTTGATTCAGGTTTGAACTGGAAACAATGACCCAAAAAAATTAGGGCCTGTGTTTGTGAAAGAGGTGGCAGAGGATCTTCCACGTTCTCAGGAGCAACACCTAGAATTAGCCTCAGCAATGTCGGCCATGCAACTACCATAAACAGTGCCAGCTGCCAGGTGGGAATGTCTTCACCAGTCCTGTGGTGATATTTCATGAAGTTCTCCTGACTCACAGACTTGTTGATTAGAGTGTCTCCCAGAGATCAGGGAGCTGAGTCACCTTACCTAATCAATCCCTTTTCTGCTGAGGTGAGTCAGCATTTGCCTTTGTTGCATCAAGTGAAGACCCTGACTGAGCCAGACGGTCTCAGTTCTCCTTTGGAGTTAACTGGATTCATCTCACTTTGAAATTTTTAAGACTTGTCACTTATTCTACCTGGGACAGCATTTCCCCTTCCTTTTTCTCTTCTGCAACGTCTACCCAACCAACCAAATGTCAAGCTTGACCCCTCTTCCCATAAGAACTTTCCCAGATTACCCCAAATCCATAGGCACCTCACAGGAATACCTGGCCCATGATTCTGTGACCTAATTGAAGACAGAAACTACATTTATGTTGTGTCTTGTCTATTAATTTTGATAAGTGAATGAGTGGATGGGTGGATGGGTGGATGGGTGGGTGGATAGAGGCATGGATGGGTTGAGCTATTTCAGAACAAAACAGTTTCCAGGGAAATCTCTACTATTAACACCTGGCGACAATAGGGCATCTTACAAGTTTGTTCTCAGGAAGATCATGTGGTCCAGAATCCACAGCATTGTGCTAACTTAGTTTAATCTATTTCCATCTCTTGTGTGTCTCCCAAGTGCCAGATCCTACATCATCTTAGACCTTCAGGGAAAAGAACTTCCTTGGCTATTCTCCCCTATTGCTGCCCAGTCACTGAGACCCTTGGGCATTTAGAGAAACAGCTGTCTGCTTCTTGGGAGAAGAGTGGGCCACCTGCAAGCCCCTTGAATGGGCAGGTTGCCATGGCAACTCCTTAAGAGAAAGACCACCATGGGGAATAATTCTCAAGGCAACACCCATTCCTTTGGTAGTTTTTCAAGAAACGGCAAGATGTAAAGCTGCAAGGGAAAGGCCGCTGCACACAGATCATAGCGTGTGAGCGACTCTGCAGCCAACGCAAGGACTGGGCCCATTCTCTCCCCAAATTGGGGAAATAGAGCTGAGTCATGTAGTGATTCATAATACTAACGTGCCCGGTTTTGATACAAGCTGTCCTTTGCCCAGCATCTATTATCCATGATGTACCTTCACAGACATTTGAAATGAACTTCCTAGGGCTCAGGATGTAATTCAGTTTGTAGAGTGCCCTGTACTTGATCTCAAGCTTCGTGTCACAGGCCTGTAATTATAGTATTAGAAGAGTGGAGGCAGGAGGATCAAAAGTCCGCATTCACCATGCTCAGCTACGGCTATGCGGTGAGTCCTGGCTAAAAAACCACAAACAAAGCAGTGGCTAGAGAGCTGGTTCAGGGTTTAAGAGTACTTGCTGCTCTTATAGAGAACCTGAGCTTGGTTCCCAGCATCTACATGATGACTTACAGCCGCCTTTAACTCCAGGTCCTATGGCTATGGATCTGATGCCTTATTCTGGCCTCCTCTGACACTGCACACATGTGATAAACAGACACACATGCAAAAAAAGTACCAACACACGTAACAATTAAAGTAGGTTTTTAAAATAAATAAATAAGCTTTTAAAACATGCACACACACACACACACACCTTTTATGAAATGAACATTGTTGTTTCCATCCTACAAATGGGAATACTGAAGTCCATAGTATTTTAGTGACCTAATATAATGATATTTCATTTGTATTTTGATAAGTACAGCTTGCCTGAAGTTAAAAGAGTAAAACAGCCACACTGATCAGCATTACAGAACAGGCAGTGATGATACACATCTTTAATCCCAGTACCTACACTAGTTTGCCATAGAAACCTGTTGGTAGTGGTGCACACCTTTAATCCCAGCCCAAGAGAGGAATATAAGATGGGAGGAGACAGCTCTCACTCACAGTCTCATTCTGAGATTCCTAGAGGCAGGATCACCATTACAAGCTAAGGTAGAGGTAAGAGCCAGTGGCTGACTGTTTTGCTCTACTGACCTTCAGATTGAACCCCAATTTCTGTCTCCAGGTTTTTACTAATCGTGCTGCAACCTAGCAAGCCACTTGTCCACCTTGTAGACTGTGCACGGGTCCATGATTAGGTCAAGACAGCGATTTCTCTCTGTGCCACTTACATAATGGTTGACAGTCACGGCACTCTATCAGAAGGCTTCCGTGGAGGTGAGACTCCAGCCTCTCTCTGACTTGGCTCCACGGTGTTTCTATTGCCATCTATTTAAAAGGGAAATAGATGGTTGGTTGATCAGCTCATCCATTTACAGCGATTATGGAACATCTACTGCAAATCCTGCACTTTGGACCCAAATTTGGCACACCTGCAAAGTTACAAAACAGTTCTACTGATCCCTTTGGCTTTAGTGTAGTTTGTTGTCAGCAAAGGGTCCACGGAGGCTCAAATCCTCAGTGTGACAGGGTTGAGAGGGGGTCTGCAGGGCTGGGTCTATGAATCCTGGTGTGGAGCCTTCATGGATGAGTGAATGCCTTTCTCACCGGATCCAGCTGCCTAACTCAAGCGTTTCACATGGGCTCCTTTTCTCTTCCATGTATTCCACCACGTGTTAAGCAGCTGTGACCCACACCAGTTGCAACCATTTGACCCTGGACTTCCTAGTCCCCAGGACTGTGAACCAAACAAATCCTGTTCTTGTTGTTTGCTTATTTATTTGCAAACCATCCAGATTCAGGTATTCTGTGACTGCGGCGGGAAACAAACAAAGTCACCAAACTTCCAGTTCTTTCCCAACTCCAAAATAGCCCTTTCTCTTCCCCAGAACACTTAGGCCTGCCTGCACCACCCCAGGCTGTGTACCTCCCTGAGCACAACAGAGACCAAGACGGACCACACGTGCTTAGAGCAGAACCAGGCATTTGAGGCTCCCAGGAATGCCTAGAGAGGTCCCTTCTCCAGTTCTCACAGTGGTTAGTTGAACCATAGGGAGAAAACTGTTTAACCCCTTTGGGCTTCAGTTTCTCCATCTGTAACTTAGAAATTAAAACCACTGATTCCACTGTAATATAGTAATCCACTAAGAGGTTAGGGCTGGGTGCCTGTCAAGTGCCAAGTGGGCACAGCCAATGCTAGAAGGAGCAGTGTGCCAGGGGCTCTGGAATGAGGCAGCTCTCTCTACTTCCGTGTGCATTCTTCTGCAGATCCCAAAGCTAGAAGCAGTGAGTCCTAGGCTCTTTGATCCCAGCTCAAAAGTGTTCAGTTAGGTTGCCAATGTTAGTCTTCCTTTCTCTTAGTCACCCGGTAAGCACATTTTCTCATAACGATAGTAACATATTTGCTAGACCATGACTCTCTACCCCACCCCTTAGCTATTTTCTGCCCTCACTCCTGCTTCCACCAAGCCACTTGCAGCTTTCTCTTCTCTACAGTGAGGGAAGCGCTTGCCCCTTCTTTTCCTTGGGCCACTCTGAGTTGGTGTTCTGGCTGTGTGAGGCTTAGCTCTTGTAGGAATTCTCCCTTGGCTGTACTGAGTCCCATCCAATTGTAACTGAGAACATCTTGTGACTCTTTACTTAAACATCCACCATCGTGGCCATAGTTGTCTGAAGGCCAGGGGATGTGGAAAATCGGACCACAGGGACTTCATCTTGTGACTATTGTCCCATCACCTGGCAATTGGCAAAGAGTAGGCGCCCAATCATTTTGAGAAGAGAGTAATATTACTGAGAACATGGTTAGGAAGATGCTTTTATGACCTCGAAAATGTTCGTATTTAAGAAAGAGCCTCATGGCCCTACAGCTAGAAGACGGCTCGGTCCCTGTAGTGGCATTTCAGCTGTATTTTAATAAATAAAGATGTATGTGTAGGCCGGGCGGTGGTGGTGCACGCCTTTAATCCCAGCACTCGGGAGGCAGAGGCAGGCGGATCTCTGTGAGTTCGAGACCAGCCTGGTCTACAAGAGCTA
>NC_022014.1:55379756-55391951 GCF_000317375.1 Microtus ochrogaster | reverse complement strand
CTTTAATCCCAGTAGCCATAATGACACACACCTTTAATCCCAGTAGCCATAATGACACACACCTTTAATCCCAGTAGCCATAATGACACACACCTTTAATCCCAGTAGCCACACTAGTAGTCATAGAAACTGGGTGGTGCATGACTTTAATCCCAGCCCTAGAGAGGAACCTAAGAGGAAGGAAGATAGCTTTCAGACACGGTTTCCTTCTGAGATTCCAGGAGGCAGGATCGCCATTTCAGACTGAGGTCGAGGTAAGAGCCAGTGGCTGGTTGTTTTGACTTTTCAGATCTTCAGGTTGAACCCCAATTTCTAACCCTGAGGTTTATTAATCGTGCTTCAGGTCCCCACAGCTGGACCCTGTGCTCTTCTGTTGAACACAAATGTTTCACAGAATGTAACATCGGACAAGGCCAAGACTGTGAGAGAAACAAGAGCATTGTAAAGTCGCATTTGAGAACACGGGGATTGTCTCATCCTGTGCCTGTGCTTGCTTCTGGCTGTGTCCATGATGGAGACCTGGATGGAGAAGGGAAACTCTTCAGTCTTGAGTGTCTGTGACTATATTTTATCTAAAGGGATACCACAAAAAAAGAGAATGTTCTAGTGGGGTGACTACATGTTTTCCAAGGTGAACAAAGAGAATACTATTTATCCCAGAAATTTCCCTGCCTAGATTTTGAGCGTAGTCAGGAACATGGATGAGCAATGGTACTCACAGCCGTCCTTCCAACCCAGCAGACACCACTATGGTGCAAGAGGCCACCATCCTCCACTTGGTTTCCCATGGAAAGATTCTTGGGGCCGAGAACTGCACAGATTTGGAGTCTGAATGTGGGCTGGAGACTGTGGGGACTGGCTCTCCTCTGACAGTAGTTGGCTAATGGACCAAATCATTCTGACAGAACGCCAGCAGATGTTAGCTGTGAAGAGTGATAAATTTTTCCCCCTCTCAGAGAATCTTTATTGACAAGATTAAAGTCCAGGGAAGGCCTCTCGTCAGCCACCAGAAGTTGCTGGCGTGTGGCAGCGGACACGCGACAGGAATTCCAGGTGATAAAGGGGGCAATAAGAATCTCTAATCTCCTATCATTAGTTTCTTCTTGGGTTGAAGACCAGACCATCACAGATGCTGTTCAAGGCCACTGACAGCTCTGAGGAGGTTCTTTAGGCCAGGTCTGATCAATGGCGGCTCCTGTCGCATCCTCTGCCCAGGCTGAGCTGACACTCAGGGTTCTAATTGTCACTCTTCCCCTTCAGTTCTCAGGACACCAAGACTCCATTATGACTCGTTTTTTGATCAAATTTGCCCTCGTCCCGCTTCTTCTTGCCCCTTCCCTGGCCCTCGGATGATAGCCTACGAGCGAGTGACCTGCTACTCTGTCAGCCCTTTATCTGCGTTCTTTCTTGATGGCGTTGCAAGTATAATTGAATTTTCTGAAAGCCGTGCATTCCAATGAGGTGACAATCGAGGAAACGGCGTGATTAAGGAACATCGCTGCCACCCAGAATTCATCACCGCGTCGCTCACAGATGGAGTCGCTGAACTCTGATTATATTTTAGGAAATGAAAGGCGACAGATCTAAAACGGCCATAAAACAAATTAGGAGCTTTCTTGAGGGGCAGGATTATTAATGATTAAGTATATTTGGCATCAAAAATGTGTGAGTACTTTGGTGACTCAAATTACGCATTCACGCAGTCAACGTTTTTGCCAGTCTGAAAAGTCTTTATTATTTTGGTCCTCCAATCACACTCCCTTCTTCCCCCGAGGTGATGATTTCAAAGAGCATTGGGAATGATCTTCTCCGACAGAGCATTTTCTTTCAAAAGACATTTACACTCAGCTGCCATTAAAAGGGTATCACCTAGTTGCTAAGTTCTCAATTTTGTCTTAAAACAAAGTACTGTATTAGGGGAAGTGGCCTCTATTTCCATGTAATGGTCTTTGTCACTTCTTTCTACATATCGTTTAGTGCTGAGAGATGAAGGAAGACAACGTGCAGTTATCTGAAACCTCCACACCATATGGGGGACAGATCTGCTTCCAAGTACTGGTTGGGAAGGCAATTGCCTCCTGAGCCTATTTGCTTTTGAAAGGATCTTAAGGTAGCTTTTGATACATTTCTCTTGAAGACCGCAAGACCATTCTAGTCCAACAAGTAGACAGATTGTGGATTAGCTGTCTGTGACCTCTGCCATATAACATCCATGTCTCCATATGATCTTCTCCAGCTGAAGGTAGCTGAGATCCATGGCTTGCTTTTGACTGACAGAACATGACTGAAGTGATAGCACGTCACATCCATGGTCACTTGGAATGACCCCTATGCTAGTTGATGCGTGCTAGAGAGTCTCCCTCTTTTGGCTGATGAAGTATGCAAGCCGTGGTGAGAAGCTGTGGGCAGCTGCCCAGCACTGACAGTGCCTTCCAGCAAACCCTCCAGCAAATAGTCAGTAAGAAACTGAAGACCTCAGTTGTACATCAAAGATAATGAGCTCTGCCAACATCTGGGGAAGCTTAGCAACTCAGCACCCCGAAATAGAGTCTATCAAATAGAATATAGACAGACAAGTTAGTACTGGATTATGAGCTTGAGACTTAAGAAAACGTATCTAAACTGTACCCAAACTCCCGGCACACAGAAAGTATGAAATGACTTAGATTCGGCCAGGCATGGAGGCAGAGTGTCCCTTTGATCTTGGCACTCGAGAGGTGGAAACAGGCAGATCTCTGTGAGTTTGTGGCCATCCTGGCCTACACAGTAAATCCAAGGCCAACAAGGGCTATACAATGATACCCTGTCTTGCTCAGGAATAGTTGACCAACACAAATCGAACTCCGTAATTTTTAGTGGATTTTTCTTTTGTTTGTTGTTGTCGTTGTTTTAAGAGAAAGAGCATGAGTTTGGAAATGTGATCTGTGAGGAACTGGGTGATGGAAGAATATAATAAAGATATTTATGATAGCATAGGAAGGTTGGCTGGCCCTAGAATTCAGTCAAATCCTGGGGAAGCTGTCCCTTCTTCCTAGAAGAAGAGTTTATGTGTTTTGAAAAGGGAAGAGTATATGTTTCTTACCATACTCATTTGTCTGTCTGTTTATCTGTCTGTCTGTCTGTTTGCTTGTTTTTAATCATGGTTGACTCAGGGAACTGAATTAACTCAGAGAAAAGGAGAGAAAGAAACAAATTTTCATACATATACACGAGACTTTTCCAAGTTACGTTAAATGTGTCAGTCTGGTTTTGCTGTTGATAACATGATATCCTGGACTAATTACAAAGTTTACTTGGGTCACCGTTCTGGTCCAAGCTCAAGGGCCCACACCTGCAGATGGGTTCTCTGTGAGCAGAGTGTTGAGGCAGTACAGGGTGTTATGATGCGGGAGGCAAAGAACACGCCTGCGCCCTCTGGTCTCTCTTCTACAGCCGTTGGGCTCTAATCTCAGTCTCCAGGACTGTGACCTTTTTTGATCCCCATCACTTCTTAAAAGTCTGACCTCCAGATACATAACCTGATTAAGTTTCTCTCCCTGACGCTGAGCATTAAGCCCCAGTATGAGTTCTGGAGAGAATAAATTGTACCCGCAAGACAGGGATGAGTCATTTCAGAAGCCATGGACAAGCCTAAGGAAAGAATAAAGCTTGTGCCCCAACCCGAGCAGATTCCAAGTGGCTTTGAGCAGAGATTACTGAATTTTATCAGAAAGCTTTACCTGTGAGTCAGGAGACATCTGGGGACACATATGAGCTGTTTACCAGGAGCTGCCTTACATAAATTAAGAAGCAAAGACTCAGGTCAGAAGTTTAGAAAACTTCCCGGTGCCTGTTAGGAAAAGATACTACTTTTTACCTGATAAAAGTCATGAAATCTTGTCTGCGGATTTCTTTTTTAAAAAACATGGTGGGCCACCAGAAGCATTTCAGAATTGTGAATGCTTCCGTAGGTTTAGAAATCTTTAAGCTACACGATCCTGGAATCTCTACAACATAATTTTCAGGAAGCATTAGGAATTGACTGTTTTTATAGATCTTCTCATCTTCACCTTCCATTGATGTCTCTGTTACCTTTCTCCTCTCTCTACACTTCAGTAATAGACATGACGGTGCCAGTGTTGACAGAATAAACGATCAAATGAAACCGCACCAACAGACAAAAGAGGAGAAAAAGCTGTCAAAATACCAGAAAGTGTTGACTGTTGAAAATACATATAACCTTTCAGTAACACGACTCCTATAATATATAAACAAAAACTGAAAATAATGAAGAGATAATGGAAGGTTCAATAATGTTTTGAAACTTTAGTGCCCAACTTTCAAAAATTGGCATAACAGCAGGCAAGAAATAGGTTATTTAGACAACACTAAAAATATCTAGGCTGAACATTGATCTGTAGAATAGTACGCTCAACATTGGAAGCATACATGTTCTTAAGCACACCTCAAACACTTTATACATTATATCTAAACCGACCAAGAACGAAAATCTAAAGGTCAAGAGCAAGTGAACGGAGATGATTTCTGTCCTTGTGGGAAAGTAGATGCTATGAGCCACTGTGTGACAAGAACTAAACAGGAGATGAGCTAGAAATATTATTGGAAATGGACTATTGAGGATGCACAAAAATCTAAGCAGGCATTTAAAAGTCTTAATAATTTTGAGTCGTTCTAAAGGAAAACTTCAAATACAGCTGGCTTCACTATAGACTTCTCCCAAACAGTTGAGAAAAAATTAGCTCTTATTCTTCACAGACTCTTTTTATTCCTTTTTAAAAATGGAAAAGTGAATGTTTTCTAGCTCTTACGAGGTCAGTAATGCCCTAATATCAAAGGCATAAAAAAGCAATTATGGAAAAAAAATCCCACTACAACTAGTATTGCTTATGAGCATCAAGGACCTAAAAATCCTTAACAAAATACTATCAAACTTTATCCAATAATCCTTTAGAAAGTGTAACACCATGACATAATAAATTTTATACCAAAAATGCAAAGTTAAACATAAAAATTAGTTACAACAGCATTTAAGTGAAGTGGGGGATGGAGGAAATAGAAGAAACCTTCCAGGTTGTCATCTCAATAGCTACAGAAAACCATTGATTAGGTCAAATTCAATCTCCCTCTTTGATGACAACAAACACCACCAGCAGAGACAGGAGGACCCCAGAGGCTCACTGTTCAGCTAGCCCAACCTAAGTGGTCATTACCAAGGTGAGGAACACTGTCTCAAACACACAGGTGGTAGGACATCAAAGGAACAACAAACTGGACACATGCATATCTGCACCATGTGTATATACACGTGCAATTGTGCACATGCACACACACACACACACACACACACACAAGTGAATTACTTGAGACAACTTGCATAGGCTAACAATTCTGGTGATTTGAAGTTATATGTCTAGTAAGAGTGAAAATGAGAGGAGCAAGTGTCCAGATGAGTGGTCACATCCTGATCCAGGAAGCAGAGGAAGGAGACTGGGTCCTGTAATAAGCTTTGAGGACATGCCCTCTTCCCTAGTGAGCTTATGACCATTTCCAGGGTCTACAGCACATAGCACCTTCCAACATCACCCCAAGAAATGAGTCTTCAGTTTTTAGGCACTGGGGTACTTTCCTTAGGACTCACATATAGACAAGTCTGAAGATTTCATTATCATAATTATCAGAACCAAGAAAGCTCATTAAGTTATATGATATAAAATTAATATATAATCAGTTGTTATCCCTATATTTTAGTAACAGATAGCCAAAAGTAAAATTGCAAAAGTAATTTCAGACAGAATAGTATAAAAAGAATAAAATTCTTTTAGATAATCTTTTTTGCTCATTTATTTGATTTTGGTCCCATTAAGACAGGATCTGATGTCGTAGTTCAAGCTGCCTTCAAGTCACTGTGTAACCAAGGGTGACTTCTTTCCTCTACTTCCTGTGTGTGGGGGATTGAGCCCGGGGTTTTATGCATGCTAGGCAAGCATCCTACTCAATAAGCCCCCAGCCCTAATGAATAATCTTGACAGAAATACAGATTGTAGACTCTAAAACTGAGGGTTGAGGGAGGCATTAGGCTCTGAATTTAATCCTTAATACAAAACAAAAAGAAAAAAAGACAAGGGTGAGGGAAAAAAGTGTGGAAGGAAGGAGAAATGGGAGGGAGGAAGGAAGAAAAGAAGGAAGGAAGGTTAAAAAGAAGGGAGGGAGGGAGGAAGAAAGAATGGGGAGAGAGAGGAGGAGAAGAAAGAAGGAAGAGTTTCTTCCAGAGACTGGGGCGAGGCAAGCAGAATGTGGTGTACCTTCCTGGGGAGATGTAAACAAATGTCTACTAAACCCAGATAGGACACCAAGGACAGACAAAGAGAGAAATCTATCCAAGTTAAATGTGGTGAGCCAATCCGTTTATTTGGGGTCCCCCGGAGCACAGGTGAGGGATTGCTCCCAGAAGCATGGATGACTCACAGGCGGCTGCAGCACTGTGAAGTCCAGTGAGCATGGGCGATGACCTCCCAAAAGACATATTCCTGGGGTCCCCTTCAGTTCATTTTCCTCCTTCTATGTGTTCTAGCCCCTTCTGAGATCATGTGCAGTGAGTGGCCCGGGTACAAGGGAGGGAGAGGCGGTGGCTGGAATCTTAGGCAAAGACCTCCTGTGGTTACACTCAGTGCCTCTGATTTCAACACGATAATGTCAGCGGGCAAAGGTCCACAACATGGGATGGCCGCAAATTCAAAGTCAAACTGGGCTACATAGCAAGGGCTCAGAAAAGGAAACAAAATTGCATCGTTATTATGGCGATACCTAACATAACAACTGATTTATAAGTTCAATACTATTCCTACTAAAACCCCATGGCCTGTGTCTTTTTTCTTCTGTAACAGAAAGGGAAAAGCCATTGTTGGGATGCATGTATGTTACAAGAGACCCTGCTACAGTCTGAGTAGGGTCTGTTGACCTGTGTTATATTAAAGGTCTAATCTAAAATGTTGTAATGTTGAGCAGTGTTGGGCCCCTTTGGAGGTAATTAGGGCACGGGGCAGCAAAGTCCTGAAGAGATTCATGCTGTTCCGTGAGAGCCCATCAAGTGCACCTGGGTCCTGCCCTCGCTCTCACCCACACAGGCTCTTCGAGCTCTTCTTTTGAGCAAGAAGCATTCAGCGCACACAAGGCAGATGCAGCCATCACGCCCTTAGATATTCAAAACTGAGAGCCACACAATCCTTTACCTTCATGTATTGTGCAATCGTGTTGTCTATGGTAGCAACTAAAAGGAGATGAAGAATGACTACAAAGAGTCGCAATAATCTTGACAAAAAGCAAAACTGCACCATCTCTGTCTCAGGTGTACTGATGTCAAACCGAGTGTGCAGTGTTCATCATTCTGAACTCTGCTGGTGCTGCAATCAGGTGGGATAGCTTCCCTGGTATTTCAAACATAGAATCCAGGCTGGAAGTCTGGGTGAGTTATTTAAGGCCAGAGACCCCAGGAAGCCCAAATAGGGGTGCATATTCACCATTGCATGCTCTGACCCTCAGCCTGGAGTACTTCTAAGCTTTGTCAACACAGGACCTGTGGATAGGAAGTCAAAAAAAGCCAGGGACTGTAGAAACCTAACCTCAGAGGGGCAATAATAGAGTCTTCATCCACCCTCATCTCCTGCACAGATCCCATGGCGGGACATATCAAACCTTTGTCATGTGTCTGGAAGTGCCTACTCCATGAATGCTGTCCTTTTCTGTTTAACTGGTATGTATATGACTGTCTAGATATATGTATAGGGGAAAGCTCCAGAGCTCCATATTTGAGTGCCTTCCACTAACTAGTGTGGTATTAGTGCCCGGACACATGTTCCATCATGATAATCTGCTCTGTAGCCTTTGAGAGTGGCCTGTGTGACATGTGAGCACTGGGAGGTGCTGGGAACTGAGACATAAAGAAGCCAGCAGAACCATCTGAGCCAACATGCTAACACCTGTCAGGGTGCTAGTGGGAGGGGGACAAAGGATTATTTTTTTTTTCTGCACAACAAGCCCTCAGGAGCTATCTAACAGAACACACCTTAGTTTTTATTACTATGTGGCTATAACTGCATATTCCTCTGGGAAATATTTGAAAAACAGCTGCCTCTGGTTTAAGGCTATAAACCACCTCCAGCTATTCATCTTCCCCTCCTCCTTACCCCATTTTTCCTTACATACCAGTTACATAGAGAAGATGGTTATTCCTTCACCATTTGCTCCTCAGAGAAATCCCTTCATCTAGGAACCCAAGTGCCTGGAATGGGTCTCCTCATCTGTGCCATTTAATTCATTGGACACCTACCAAGTACTGTGGGATATGTAGAAGCTGAAGAGATAAGAAATGCATGCTTTCTGACTTCAAGGGGATTACAATTCACTGAGGGAAACAAGGTTTACACAGACACAAGTATGGTATGGGAGAATGGTCTGTATTTTGTCAATTGTATTTTAAATAAACACTGGTTGGCCAGTAGCCAGGGAGGAAGTATAGGCAGGACAACAAAACAGGAAGTAGAGGCGGGTCAATGAGAACAGGAGAATTCTGGGAAGGAGGAAGTCCATTCCTCTTCAGTCCTGTCCCAATCACAGATGAAGGAAGACGTGATTACCCCGCTGAAAAAGGTACCGAGCCATGTTGCTAACATAGATGAGAATAATGGGCTAATGTAATTATGTATAATGTAATGTAATGTATAAGAGTTAATAAGAAGCCTGTGCTAATGGGACAATCAGTTTATAGCTAATGTAGACCTCTGTGTGATTTTCTTTGGGACCTAACGACTGTGGTAACTGGGCAGGATAGAAACCCAGTCAACTCAAGTGCGTGTGTGCACGCACACACACATACACACACACAGAGTCAGCAGTGGAGGTGATGCTCTCAATCTCATCAGCCCAGCAAAGCAGAAAGGTGTTCTGAACTTGGATCTGGAAAAAAAAAACGTAAGAATTTGCTACTTATCCAGGTATGAGAGGCTCAAGAGAACATTCTACACTCTAGAAGTAGAGCATAGGCAAGGTTCCAGGAGTGACCCTTCCTTGGGACTGAAAGACCAAGGCCTCTAGGCTATGAGGTATAGGAAGAAGAAAGAGGATGAGCAAAAAAGGTTGTTATAAACTCTAATTTTTTAAAAAATGCCACACACACCATGAAGGTGTCCTAGAAATTGATAGACTTCCCATCTTAGACGCTGTTGTTTGGAGAATAAGTGAGGATATAATGGGGATGCAGAACAGAGTGAGAAGGAGACGTCAATGTGCTGAATAGAAACGACTGTGAGTTTCCAGCTGAGGTGACACATAGCACAGAAAAAGTAGAAAGTGCCAAGGATGCACTGAGTATGGCCTGTGTAACTGTAATGTGAATCGAGGCCCCAAGAGGAGGACGTAAGTTCAAATTCAGACTGACATCCAAGAGGATCTGCCCTGTCATAGGGTAGGGGACACATCAGTCTGGGACTTAGAGGGAAGGTCTAGAGTGGAAATTTAAGTAGAGGTGTCATCTGCAAAGACAGTGGATGAATTTAAAGAGCAGGTGAAATTATAAACACGACTGGGGAGTGGAAATATAAGACCTAGGATCTGAAGAAACCCAGGCTTTGAAGCATAGAAGTTATCTCAGCTTCTCTAGTATTCTGTAGAATACTATAATTAATTCTCACAGTTCTGAAGGCTTGAAGGCCAAGGTCAATGTGTCGGAAAATTGTGTGCCTGGTCTGCATTCTGGTCCATTAATAGTTACTTCTTGACATGTCTTTGTACGGTGTAAAGGACAAGGCAACTGTATTTAGAGGCACACTGATGTCGTTCATCAGACTCCATTCTAATCATCTCCCAAGGGCTCACTCCAGGGTACCATCACCTTAGGAGGTAGCTTTTCTATGTGTGGAGGTGGATGGTGGAGGCACAAACATTTATCTATCCCACAGCCAGGAAGGAAGTATGAGAATTGGGCAAGGATGACTCCACAGTAGCCAAAGAAGTTCAACGTTCCAAATAGAGTCATGTGCCCAATGCTGCTGGGAAGTTGAGTAAAACCAAGACTCAAAAATTGTTGGTGGACACCACGACACGAATGCCATCAGGAACCTTAGAGAAGTTTTTCTGAGATGTGTTAAATGAGCAGAGCGTAAGAAATGACTCCAATGTCCATCACTCCTTAACTATCTAATCCTGGTGGGAAGTTGACATTTTAAATTTTCCTTTTAATAAAGGGGTAGATAAAAATGCCGATGTGAAATCTTAAAACACAGGACAAGGAAGAAGAATGCACAGCAGGCACTTAAAAACACAAAAGGGCCAAAGCTAAACCCTTAGCCAGCTCCGGGCTCAGAGGCTAGACAGAAAGAAAGCAGGTGCAGAGGCAGAGGTGGCAGGCATGGTGCAAAGCATGCAGAATAAGGTCCTGCCCATGGCACATGTCTCAGGATAAGGGAGACGTGTGGTAGGGGCCTGGGTGATCGTTCTTCACAATAAAACACAGACATGTGAGATGGTCAAGCCTCCCACTAAGACATGTGTGCTTTGGAAAGAAGCTATGCTGAGAGCCTGTGATTTATTAAGATGTGGGCTTTCTGAGCTTTAAAGCAACCTTTCCGTTCTAGAGCGGGGTGTGTGAGAGATTGATTTTGGCACTAGTTTTTAAGTTGAAGCTTTACTATACTTAAGTATTAGAACCTAGAAAATAATTTAAGCTTTTTGTAAGTATTTGTAAATTCGACAGATTAGATTTGCATCTGTTACTTTAATTACTTGAGGAGATTTTTAAGCATTTTTTAAAAAGAATCCAAATATATTAAGTGTTTACAAATGCAGTTTACAATCTTTATAGCAATTAAATTAAGGACATTTGTAAATGAGTAGCGACATTCCTCAAAGGTCCCCTTAAAAGTGACTGTTAAGATTTGCTGCACTTATAAATAAATGATAAGACTCATAAGCTAAATTTCAGAGCTTATGGAAGAACTTAGGTCTGAATAAATTTGTAACTTTAATAAATTGAAGATTAATTTTAAAAGCCAGAGAAATCTTTGATCAATTCTTTTGGTGTCTAAGAAATGCCCTTGAGGGCATCAAATTAATAGTTTTCATTATTTAAAAAACATATGCTTATGTTGAAAAAAATCCAGAAAAGAAATACCGTGAACCCTTTGACCCACTTCTTAGTGGGAGCATTGTTATAAGCTTCTAGTGTTTCTTCCCAGAATTCTTTTTGCATGCACACATAACCGCTAATCTACTTTTACAGATGCTTGTTCTGTGTCAGATAATCTAGAGCTTCTCTGCCTAATAAGATGCTTACTAACATGTTCATGTCTCTCACAAAAATAAATATTAAAATTCCTCCCTCTTCACACCAGATGGGGCTCACAGCCTCATCCCTGCCATTGGTCATGGTCAGCCTCTCAGGTTACTGGTCGGTCACACTACCACTCTGTCTTCCCACAAACACTCTCTGCATAAGTGCATACACACACACACACACACACACACACACACACACACACACACAAACACACACACACTGGTGACCTGTGCCTTCATCAATGCTCTAGTTTAATTTTTGTTGGTGTGATGATTAAATACCCTGGCACACAGCAACTTAGGGGAGAAGAGTTTATTTTTAGCTCTCAATTCCAGGTTACGGTCCATCAGAGCAGGGGAGGTCAAGACAGCATGATGGGAACTTGAACAGCTGGTTACATCACATCCATTCTCAGTTAAGAGCTGAGAGAACGAGCATATGCATACTTCACGCTCAGCTCACTTTCTCCATTCTCATACAGTTCAGGACCCCAGACCCAAGGAACGGTGCTGCCCACAGTAGGCAGGTCTTCTCATTCCTGTAATTAAGACAGTTCCCTAGAGACATGCGCACAGGTCAACCTGACTTAGATGATATCCAATTGAGACGTTCTTCTCAGGTGACTCCACACTGAGTCAAGCTGCAATGAAAACTAACCATGACACTTGCCCACTAGGCTTTTTTCTCTGACACTGTTTTATTGCAGTGAAGAGACACCATGTCCAAAGCAACTCTTATCAAAGAAAGCATTTAATGGGGGGTTTGTTTACAGTTTCAGAGGCTTAGTCCATTATCATCATGGCAAGGAGCATGGCAGCAGGCATGGTGCTGGAACAGAAACTGAGAGCTACATCCTAGGCTTCTGG
>NC_022014.1:55365909-55379656 GCF_000317375.1 Microtus ochrogaster | reverse complement strand
TGGGTTGGGCCTGGCTTGGATTCTTTGAAACCTTAAAGCCCATCCCCTGTGACACATTTCCTCCAATGAGGCCACACTTCCTAATCCTTCTAATCCTTGCAAATAGTGCTACTCCATGAAGACCAAGCATTCAAATATAGGAGCCTGTGGGGGCCGTTCTTATTCAAGTCACCATAGATGCTGACTGTTTTCCCTATGCACCCCCTTCCACAGGCTTCCTGCATTATCCTGTCTTCCGCCACTTTATGAACACTCAGATTCTTACAGATATAGACAAGGATTCCAGACTTGATCCTTTGTTACCCTCTAATCATCTTAGGCGCTTTCTGGATATGATGACCTCCATCCCTGGAAGGACCTTTGAGTTCCTGCAAAATCCAGATCACTGTTGATCAGTATCTCCTCACAGAATGCTCGGAGGAGGACCGGCCACATGGTTAGCTGAGCTCAATATGAAAAGAAAACACAAGTCACTTTGCTTTGAAGCTCTAAAGGATTTTTAAGAGGTGACAGTGGAAATTGAATGAAGCATGGGACTCTGTGCTCAAGTCACTGGTTCATGAGGCTCACCTTGATCAAAAGCATTTCAAGCTCTGTACACTGAAAGAAAATATAGACCTGCCACTCGTACTGCTCTCTCTCTCTCTCTCTCTCTCTCTCTCTCTCTCTCTCTGTGTGTGTGTGTGTGTGTGTGTGTGTGTGTGTTCCCATGGAGGGTGCCACATTAGCCAGCTATGTAATCCTGGAAGCTGGGCGTCATCTATCCCTCTGGCCCCTTGATCCAGTGCACCGCTAATTCCTTGGGTATGCCCCTGCTCCCAGATATCACTCACTTGCAATTATGCTAGTTATTATATGCCTGGCCTCCAGTGGCCCTGGTCTCCATCTGACTTATAGCCAGGAGCCTTTCTCTGGTTCCCACCAGCTCCACCGACCTCTCACTTCCAGTAGAAGCTCTTTAATTCTGTAATCCCCAATGGGTCCAGAGAGATTTGAGTTCTTGCCACACCTGGAAGAGCTGGGATGACAGGTATGCGCCATGACACTCAGCACTGTTTTTTCAAACTAGAAAACTATAACAATTATCCACTCTGCTTAAACTATTTCTGTCTTAGTTACTTTTCTTTTACTGTGATAAAAGTACACATGGTCAAGGCAGCTAGAGCAGTAAGGGTTTAATTTGGGTTTATGTTCCAGAGGGAAAAGTCAGTCACTATCATGATCGGAAGCCTGGCAGCAGGCAGGCGGGTATGGTTCTGGAGCAACTGGGAGTTCACATCTCAAACCACAGACAGGAAGCCAAGAGAGTCTTTTGAAATCTCAGAACCTGCCCCCAATGACACCCCTGCTCCAGCATGGTCACACCTGCTAACCCTCTCCAAACATCCTTGAGTACTTGGGGACCAAGTACTCAAACGCCTAAGACTTAGGAGAGACATCTCATTCAAACCTCCGCAACATCACCAGTTTCCCGTTGAACGTCTCTCCTCCCCTCCCACCCTCCCTCCCTCCACCCTTGTTTTAACTTTGTTTCTGGCAATAGGAATGTCTCTGTTTTTATAATCCTATTTGTCTCTGTTTCCTTTGTGGCTTTTGCGATTGCTCTTCTTGGGAGATTTCCCCCTACTCAATTGTAAAAGCACTATCCATTGTTTCCTTTCTGTATTTGAAAGTCTCTGTCTTATTCTTTCTCCCCACTTCCGCCACCTCCCCTGTGCGTGTTCGGTCAGGCATGCTGATGAGCGAGGTACACGGCTTCACTTTTATGTTCCTCCAGATGACTAGTGAGCTCCCCTCGCAGCATCCCCGGCTGATTCCCACTCGTCCTGAGGGCTATTTCGGTCTCGTCCATTTGGTTCCATTGATTTCTCTTTCCTTGAGTACAGTTTCCTGACTTGATTCAAGGGTAAAAATGCAGAGTCCTGGGAAATGAAGGTCCTTCAGTCAATCCTCCACAAACACAAATTCCGTCAGGAGAGATTTTCTTTCTTTCCTAATGGGAGAAGGAGCTGACAGAGGTTCACGACTATATTCCAGCAAGGTCCTGAATGCCATTATTCTAGGCTATTGATTGAGGACAGGGTTATCTGCCGAGCTGCTTAGAATCTTTAGTCTCCGAGTGTGGAAACTGAAGAGCCCAACAAAGGCTGCCCCGTCCCTCACAGCTTGCTGGGAGACTGCGTTCATGGTGCTTATCCAAGCCTGTGGGCTCAGCTGTCCTCTCCTGCCTTCCTCGTACTAAAGAGTCCCATGTAGGCAAAACTCAACTCAGGGGTCTGTTTGCTCAGAAGTCTGGAGGTCCTTCCTCTCTGTGCCCTTTGTCAACTGCCCCGGGATCACCCCAGCTGCAGCCCTTAGCACATAGGCAAAGACTTAAACCCTGCTACACAATGGCTCCTAGCCCCTTCCCACCCCAGATAGCCATGTGCTGGGATCCCATTGACTAGTAGGGTCGTCTCTTAGTAGACGTGTATCTTCATTCAAGGTCTCTAGAAGGAGCAGGTAAAAAATGCTCATTCATTTGCTGTACAAAAAGCAATCAAGACTGGTTGATGGCGTTGCTCTAGCTAGCCCTGTCTCCACACACACAGGGCCTTCTCCGAAGAAAGCAGTGCCAGTTCTATGCCTCCTCAATGTCCACAGAAGAGGGAGCCTGCTTTCCCACCAAGGGTAGCTGAATGCCTCTTACTCGGGGACTTTTCCAGCTCAAGGAAAGCAGAGGTGGGGGCAGTGAGGCATGAGTGGTGGTTGGCCAGGATGGAAAGACAGAGCTGATTAAAAGGCTACAGTCAACAGCCACTCTGCAAGGCTGCCTGCCTTGGCTGTAATCCAGAGGAAAACCCCAAGCGCAGTAGCTGGTCAGGACTATCCCTTTGAGTGGAGCTCCTGAGTCTCCTCCTCCCTCCTCCCAGCTTCCCCACAGAGGTCTCTTTCCCCATCCCCACTTCTCACTCCGGATCCCCCCGTGTCTCCACAACCCACTCATTCATCACCTTTTGATGGACTCCGCCAGGCAGGCCATGTCAGGAAATTTCTTGGTGTTCATTTTAATAAAACTTAATTATTAAGACAGGCTCACGTGTCATAATACATTTAGTGGCTCATTTTTCACTTCTCTCTTGGAGGCCTCCTGGCAGCCAGGTGGGAGAGAACAGGCTGTGGGGTGGAAGAGTGTCAGAACCCTTTCTGGGCTCTACAGGAGCAAGGCTGGGGAAGCAGCTTCACCAGGCCCTTTCCCTGTCAGCCCTATCCCCTGTTCTTCCCTCCCAAGGGCTGGAACACAAACTGCACCGAGCACAGGTCAGGAGACCTGGCATAAAGCCACTTTCTTCAGCAAACAGCTACACAGAGTTTAAGGGGGAGCTAAACATCCCTTAGGCTCCAGTGTCCCAGTCTGCAAAATGGGACTAGTTTCAATTCAAACCTGACGGGTCACATACAGGTGGAAGAAAGCCCTGGAGACGAGAAGCACCTGGCAGGCTGATGGCAGCCAAATGACAGGGGAGATATGACTAGGATCCTCACAGGCCTGAGGGGCTGCTCTTTTGGATAACGAAGGGATCCCCCAATAATCACAATAAATAATAGCTAATACTTCCTAAATGCTTGCAAGAACAGGCTCTGCGCCAAGGGCTTGATGTGCACAGATGGTTTTGGTAAACATCTTGGCTTCCCTAATCATTACTAGTATTATAAAATCAGCTCCGGTGTTAACCTCCCTCATAAATAAGAGCATGAAGGCCCAGGAAAGGGAAAGGGATGTTTTTAAAGTTACAGAGCTGGGCCAACTCCAGACTCCCCCAGCTTATTGATGAGATCATGACCCTGGAAAAACCAGCATGGGAAGCAGGACTTTCTCCATTCTAGGCAGCCTTTCTCTGAAATAAAAGGGATGCAGCACTCGAGTGGAGTGTGAAGCTCCAGCAGCCTGACGTGAGGCTTGGAAGGGACACTTCTGACACAGCCGTGCTTCTGAAAATCCGCAAGAGGTGGGTTTTGCTATTGCTGCCGCATTTGCAAATCCTCAAACGGCATTAGGGTCCTGGAATCTCTCTTGATGTCATGTCCTCAGCCCTGTGCACAGAGGTACGAAAGGAACCAGGATGGTGTCAGCTGGCACAGGGCTGAGCAGGCCATATTCAGTTTTAAAATACTTGGAATGCACAGGCCCAGGACAGAAGGGTTGGCTTCTGCTCGTTGAGCACCTGGTAAGTGCCAGGCCCCATCTGGTACATGTCACATTGAATTACGGCTTCCCCAGCAATCAGTGCCATTACCTCCATCTTAGAGAGGAGGGAACTTAAGCTCGGGAGACACCAGTGACTTACCCGAGGGCATGAAACCAGGAACCTGCAGTGCCGGGAGCAGAACCCAAGTCTGATCAATCCCCCTAAGCCTTCCCACCCCTCTCTGGCTTCTCTAAAGTACTCAACCTACGTCTTCAGCATAGTAGCACGCGGACCAGCTACCTCATGGCTGGACTGTTGAGCCAGGTTGTTGAGAACTTACATGCTTTCTTGATCCAAAGAGGGTCCCTGCTACATAGAGCCTCTAACTTCGTCTACAATTGCAGGGAGATGATCTTCCATACCCCTGTTCCAGGAGCAAGCACACAGCTTCTCTTTCCTTCTTATTTTTTTTTTCTTTTTCTAAGTTAAAGGTTCTCACTGTTAGTAAGACAAGGACACAGAGGAGATAAAAATAACAAAACAAAGGAGAAAGTCACAAAGTTACAAGAAGTCCCAAAATATCCTTCTCTTCTGGATATGTCTCCCCACACAAATGGAGCAAGGGCTCCTTTGAGGGGCTCTTGCCTGTAGATCTTCAATAGCTCCCCCAGATGTCAGTTGTGATCATCTGGCCCAGCAATTCTTAACCTGTGGGTTACAACCCCTCAGGGGTCAAACGACCCTTTCTTAGGAGTTGCCTAACACCCTTGGAGAGCACAGATATTTACATTACAATTCAGAACTGTTGATGGAGACTGCTCAGACCCAAATAATCACACAGAAACTGTATTAATTACAACTCTGATTGACCAATAGCTTAGTCATATTCCTGGCTAACTCTTATATCTTAAATTAACCCATTTCTATTATTTTGTACTTTACCATGAGACTCGTGGTTTACTAGTAAGGTTCAGGATGGGCATCTTTCTTCTTCAGCAGCTACATGGCATCTCCTTGACTGTGCCTACTTTTCTCATCTATCTCTGTTTGGAATTCCCACCTGGCCATAGGCCAAATCAGCTTTATTCATTAACCAAAAAAGCAACACATATACAAAAGGACAAACCACATCACATAACACTAGCAGAATTATAGTTATGAAGTAGCAATGAAAATAATGTTATGGTTGGGGGTCGAGCATCATGGCATGAGGAACCGTATTAAAGGGTCACAGCATTAGGAAGGCTGAGGATCACACATCTAGCCCATTTCCTCTTGCTTCCCTCCCCCTCTTCCTTGTTAACAGACCCAGTTTTATTCAGAAAATCAACTCCCCATGGAAGCGGACCTGACTCCCACCTCAGGACCAGATCCTGAGTGGTTCAGTTGGTGATGGGTTGAGAGGTGGCAAGTGGATCCATGCATTGAGGACCTGGAGGAAAAAAAACACAGAGAATTAGAATGTTTCTAATGCAAGCTTGTTTTTGATATGAAATTTCAGACTGATAGATACTCTCATCTCGGATTAATGATACCAGTAGGTGGTGAAGCCTAGGAGCCATGCTCTGCCTTTGATTCTAACATTCAGACTGTGGTCTTGGAATCCAACCTACACTGATACAGACTTGCCCTCCAATCTTCAGCCCAGCCCCTGTCTTTGAAGACTAATTTAACTGCAAACACATAGTAATCATAGTATGAATCAAAACAACTGTGTGTCTTTTTAGAAACAGGCATGCTTCAACTTTGTTTATCTTGTTAGGCTTTTGCTTTGTTTCATTTTTAACTGTTGGTCTCTGTACGTGTATCAGCTCTCAAGTGGTAAAATGGTTCCCTGATATGGCTACTAGCCTGGAATTCTGACTGCTAAGGCAAATTCTGATAAGATAAACTATTTCTGCTGACATTGGCTTTGGGGATCCGGATTTGGCTTTTGCTCAAGAAAAAGCATTGTTGTTTCACGCACAGCGCTCACCACCACCCAGGAAGCAGAAGCACTGAAGGTGCTCAGAACGGTGAAAATATTCTCCCGCGACAGCGACGACCAGTGTAAACACAGCTCGCAAAGAGACTTTTAAAATGTGAGCTGTTTAATTAGAAGTAGCCGGGCTACAACACCAAGAACAAACTCTAAGGTAATCTGCGAACACCGAGTGCCAGTGATGTGCAAATGTAAAATCATAGATGGTAGAAATGAGTTGCCTAGTGTAGGGATGGCATCTGTGTGGGGACAGGGGGTATGCAAATGCCCTCTTTATTCCCCGTTCTATTTTCCTACAAACTGAGCGCTGCTTAATAAAACAAATCGGTAGCATGACATCACATGACCAGAGATGAAGTCATTTCCTGTAAGTCCGCAGGATCTGGAAATTTACTCTAACATTTATAGCCCTCAAAAAGTAGCATTTCCTTCTAAAAATCAAAGTGACAGATGGCTTCTCTGACGTTTGTTCTATGGTTTGGCTCTCAACTGTTTTCCTTGATGGCCTAAATCAGAATCAATCACTCTCAGTTACTGGTCGCTTCTTATTCCTTGATCAATGTTGAGTGCTGCCCTCTACAGGCCCCTAGGAGACACAGCAACGGATCTGACAGCCGGTTTGTGAGCATTTCCATCCTCAACTTCACAGCTTTGTAAAGTAACACTTGGAACAGAGGGTGACAAAAAAATGTCAAACGCACAATTAGGTGTCTGTGGAGGTGATGTGCGTGGGGGCTTCCTGCGGGGACAGATTATGGAACTAGAGCTGCTGGGGTCGTCAAGCCTCCTGGCAGGTTGAATCGTTAGTGCAGGCAGAACATCAGGAGAGCTCTTCAAGAAGGACAAAAAGGCGGCAGAGGCCTGATGACAGATATCCTGGTGGGCAGGGGGACAATAGGGCCTTTGTTCAAGCATGCCTTTGGAAGCTGTGATCTTTAGTTACTTTTTGTGAGTTCTTTGGGCCTCACTGTGCAACTGTAAGAAAGTTTGGTGGCTTGCGGGTCAGGAACAGATCATAGCGAGATGCAGGAGATCCATGAGTTCCTTTAATTTGGTTCCTTTTGATAGACTAGAAGACCCAGAAACACTCAGCTGTCCCTGTCCAAGTCCCGCGAGGATAACCACTCAGGACTGTTCTGAAGCTGGTTTGGATCCCTAGGCGAAGGGAACCTCCCTTGGCCATTCTCAGCCGGGCATCTCACTCCCGGTGGCCCTGGACACCGAACACAGCCTGAGCTGTTTCCTACAAAGCTGCAGGTCCACTCTTGCAGCAGCTCCATATCAATTTCCCGTTACAAGACAAAATGCCGGTGTGTCTGAGACTGCCAGCACCTTGGGTTTCTTTTAACTAGGGCACAGTTATGAGCTCTGAAGTCCAGAGGAAAAGGTTCCCTGCCGGGTGTTAACTTTCAAGACTGCAGTGCATGGGGACATCAGAGGTGCGGAAGGTGAACAGAATGGCACGGACAGCTGAATGCTGCCTGCAAAAGAAACACCGGAGTGGAGATGCGGAGTGGGTTTTATTCTTGCCTTTCAGTGCAGTTGATAAGAAGGGGAGGACAAGGAAGGGTTGCAGCATTTTTAGGGCATTTGCTCCCAACGATTTCAGTCCGAATTTCTTTGGACTTTGAAGAGTGAAGAATGCAAGCCACCTGTAAGAAAGACAGCAAAGCAGAGGAGGCACCATTGTGAGTGGGTGTCCCACTGGAGGCCAGTTCTTAGGGGCTCCTTGTGTTTGCTGCTAGGGAAAGAAGTCACTATTCGGGTACTGAGATAGTGATTATGTGCATGGTTCTTCCTGCGTACTGCTTTCTTTTTTTCTTCTTTCTTTCCTTTCTTTTTCCTTTTTTTTTTTTCTTTTTTGGCTGAAAAGAAAACCCACAGGTGTTATAGTTTGAATATGAAGTGTTTTATTAAAGCAGTGATTCTCAATCTGTGGGTCACAACCCCTTTAGGATTGAATGACCCTTTCATAGGGGTCACCTAAGGCCATAGGAGAACAGATAATTACATTATGGTTCCTAACAGTAGTAAAATTGTAGATATGAAGTGGCAACAAAATAATTTTATGGTTGGGGGTCACTACAACATCAGGAACTGTATTAAAAGGCGGAAGCATTAGGAAGTTGAGAACCACTGTCTTAGAGGCTCTTATAATCTCCATCTGGTGGTATTATTCTGGAAGGTTCTGAAACCTTTGGAAGGTGGGACGTTGCTGAAGGAAGGAGCTCACTGGAGGAGTTCTCTTGTGGGGTCCTGGCCCCTGTGCCCCATGAAGTGAATAGCTCTCCTCTGCCTGCCAGCTGTTCCGCCATGACAGTGCTCTACACGAGCACATGGGACCGAGTGTCCACGAATTGAATGTTCTAAAACCTTCAACCAAAGCAACCCTCTTCCTCTTTTAAGTTGTTTGTCGGAGGAATTTCCTCATGGTGAGACAAAATTAATTAATACAAAGATACCAGAGTTCCGCGAAGAGTGAGTTTGGGGTCCTGGTAGACTTGCAGAAAGCAGTGGATTCCGTAGGGAGGGATCAGGTGGCCTGACTCCTCTCCATCTTTCTCATAGGATCTGGATAAATTCCCTGGATCAAATCCTTTGAGATGTGCATACCTTTTCCATTTGAATGTCCAGAGTAATATGCACATGAAATAGAAGAACAAACAGAGAAGCTAACACAAGCATGCCTCCTTTCCACTCTTAGTATAGACCCGTGAGTAATATCTCATCTTGTTTGCTCAGAAGCCCACCCAGGAGTTTGCATTGGGATGCATTGATGAATCCTTTAAATTTCCAGAACATTTATTGCGAGAAACACTCTGTTTGTGCTTTAATGTTCAACTTCCCAACCTTACGGAGCTATTAAACAGTTTTCCTCTTGACATTCAGACACTGTGTGCATAATTGGTAAAGTCAAGACATTAAAAATTGAACCAACTAAAATCTCACAAACTTACAAGCATTGCTTACAAAATTATTTAACAACACTCCCCAACACTTTTAATTAAAATAATAAATTTAGTGTGTCAGCCTCTCTTAAATGCTTCCAACACTTAAAAATCATCCAAGTGCACACAAAACATCGTAGTAATTAAAAACTACATGTTTCTACTAACGCCGAGACCGCCCAGGCACGTGGGAATATCATGACTGTGTATTAAAGGTGGGTTACTCACAGTTACTGTTTTACATTCCAGGTGATTGCTTCCCAGGATTAGGATGTCAAATCATGCGATCCTACAAATACAGATTTCCTCTTGGAAAGGGCAAGCAGTGAGGCTAGGGGTTGCTTATCCTTGTTTGGGATCCTGAAAAATCTCTCCGCATGATTGTATTTAAGCTGCAATGTTGTCTGACTAAAAATGCATCATCTCTTTCACAGGGGTCTGTATTCTTTTCCATGAACAGAGGTTTTCTTTGAACGCATTTCATCTCCTAGGAAACCAGCAGTTTGCTGTACTCATGAGGACATTTGACTGCTTCTCCTGCAGCGTTATTGGTTCCTTTTTGTGCCATTGGGCAGAACCACTCTTTTTCTATTTCGTCCCAAACTATTAGATGTACTCAAAACGCACTCTTTCTTGCAAGTCAGAGCATAGAACCCTCCCAGGCATCACACGCTAACACATATTTAATAGGGGGACTAGCATCATCTATGTATACAGAGATGATATTAGAGTGGTAGAAAATGAGATCTTACCATGTTCATCATTTATAGCAACTGCTTTCTTGGGAACAGGTTGGGAATTTATGGTCCCTCACAGATTACACATGTTTTAATTGATTAAGTTATCAGTTGCATTTGATACTCTGTGAGTTCGGTCAGGAAAAACCGCCTCAGTCCAGTTTCTGAATGCTTTCATAGCTTCTCTGAGTACTCCTGAGATCACTTTTGCTTCTGGTTACAGAATAACATCTCAGGTCTGATCTGATTTGACCTTGTGTATATCCTCCCTGTTTCTTTTGGTAGAGCAAAGTATTAGACACAAAATCTGGGCATTCGAGGCACACGGGGATTGGCAATGGATGTGGATACCATTGCAATTGATGCTGTGCTCACTCAGTAACAGAGATGGGAAAATAGTTAACTTGAGGAGTTCATATTAGTGACTGTAATTTAACTTCAGCATTGCTCAATTATGCTTCTCTACTATAAATATTTCTGATCTGTATTTCCAACAGCCTACTCGGATAGCATCTCAACCCCTCATTCAAATTCCCCATTGTGTTTCACTTTTCTTGTAGCTCACATTCAAGAAATAAAGATGCTTACCATGGCCACCATTTCTCATTAATCCTCAGGCCTTTGGAGTGTGTAAGAGTGAGGGCAGGTCTAACTTGTCCAACACAGCCTGCATTAACTGTATCTAATAGCCCTCCCACCCAGTAAAGGGGAAGTTATTTTACGGTGACAGAAAGACTCAGTCCATAGTGGATGTGTTCCGGAATGAACTAGACAGGTGCGTCAGGACGGAAATAGCTGCTCTTGTCTCTGAGTTCTTAAAGATAACTTTATTCTTTGTTTCTGTATAGCGCGAATCCGTGTCCCTTATTTACTGATAATTCATTTTGCTTCCTGCTGATACGATTACCAGAACGTAGCTGTGGAGACGGGCTGTTGGACAATCTCTCTCTTTCTTTTAGCATTTAGTCTGGAATGGTGTATCAGGCCAGCTGAGAACGAACCTAGGAGATAGAAACCCCTTTAAAAGACCTGTTAGGAAAAAATAATAAAACAAAACAAGAAACAATCTTGAACTACCAGGAAACTCTCCCAGATGGTAAGCTTTTACAGTATGGGAGAATGCCATGCAGACTTCTGGGCAAGAAAGGGTATCAGTGGTAATATTCCATGCCAGTCCCTTCGTTCTATAATACCTACCTCCTAGACAAGATGCCCACTGGTGTGGTACTGCAACACCGTTCCAGGACTGGGGGCAACCAAAAGCTCTCTTGATCGGGTTTAAGATAAGCCACCACCCCAAAGCCACAGTCTCCAGACATTCCTATGTAATTTTTCTTCGGTGGGATTTGGGCATTGATAGTTTTAGTCCTCTGAGGGGGTCACATATGTTTGATCGTATTCACTCCCTCCTCTAACTCTTCCCAGATCCACCCCCTTCTCTACCTACCCAACTTTGAGTCCCTAGATTTTACTTTTTCAAAAAGTTCTTCAAGACTAATTTGTGCTGCTCAAATATTCTTAGAGAAAACTGCTCCTCTCCCAGCAGCTAACAATTCTCAGTAACTCCAAAGCTGAAGGTGGGCATGTGCCAAACGCCCCTCTCCATTTGGGATTTCGTCTGACTTTGGCTTGCCCAGGTTTTGTGCATTTCCTCTTTCTTTTTTTTTTTTCAACCACTGTGAGCTCATATGTGTAATCCATCTGCTGGGCCCAGATGTGTCCTTGTTGTCACCCACTGCCTCTGGCTCTTACACTCTCTCGCTCTCTCTTCTGCAATGACTCTTGGGCCCCGCGAGGCCATGTGGAGCCTATGAACACTGATAGCTTAAATCCCCAGCACCCGTATTCCATCTATTACACGGTGAAACTTCAAGCAAGGTACAAGGCCAGGCTGAGAGCAGGGTGGCCTTTAATTACCTCACAGTTATAGTAACATCTAAAGTACTTTTTAAAAGATTTTATTTATATTTTTAGATTATGTGTTTATGTGTGTATGAATATGGGTTGTGTACATGTGTGCAGATGCCTATGGAGGCTAAAAGAGGGCATTAGATCCCCTGTTGATATCTTGGCAACATTTTGCCTTCATGCCGCTGTCCTTCTGGCCATTGATGACAGCAGCAATCCCAGCTTGACTGATAAACTCACTCATCCAGTTTTCCCTGTCCATGCACTCTCGGCCCTCCTGACCTATCCCTGCTGTCTTGTGGTCTTCTGAAGGGGAACTCGTGAGAAGCATTCTGCCTCAGATCTCGAGGGGTTGTGGCAGCCACGATGAGTCACTTCACAAATATAGTGTATTTTCCCCGGGGAGCGGTGGTGGGTGGAGGCATTTGTAGAATCCACTCTGCTCTAATAGATCATTTAGAGCCTGTCACACATCAGAGTCAAGAGACACTAACCAGGCACTGGCTTCCTCCTTATGTCCAGGCCAGGATTCTCCCTGTCTCTTGTGCTGGTGGTGGCTGCTCACAGGTTCTCCCGCTCTGCAATCCCTGCATGACTATCCTGGTCCTCTCTTCCCTCCCCCAACTTTGTTTCTTCTCTTCCTTGTCTCCTTTCTGTTTATAACTCTAGTTCCCTTCTCTCCCTCTTCTTCCTCCAAGGTCTTTCTCTCTACCTTTCTCCCTCCCCACTCGCCCCTTCTCCTTCTTTCTTCTCTCTTCCCCCTTCTCTTCTCTTTCTAACTCTCCCTCCACCAGGGTTACTCTTCCTATGGACCCTTGCATCTTCCTCTGCCTTCCTGCTCTCCATGCATCTCCTTCTCTCTGTCTCTTCTGTGCTCCAGCTCTCTGGCTCTGACTCACTTTACTTCTTCATCCACATCAGCTGCCACCTCACCCTCCTCTGAAGTCATAGTAGTGGGGTGTGGGACACCGGAGTTGGGTCCTCACTCCCCCATAACAGTTTGATAGGACCTTCAGCCAATTCTAGAAGAGTCCTGCCATCCTATCTTCCTTCACCACGAAGACCTTCCTCTTTCACTCAGCCTCTTCTGCATTCCAAACTCCAGCCTACAGAACCTAGCTTGGGGCCCAATATGTAGACACCCCTGGGGTTGATGTCCAGGAGTGAGATCTGCCAGGCAGTACACACACACACTCACGCACACACACATACACAATACCCACCTTCAGGGTGGTGTGGGTTTGCGGGGACTATTCTGGAAACCACCTCCAGGAATATACAAAGGAGCTAGGACAAGTCTGCTTCTCCACGGGACCCACCCTCCGCCTCTCAGGGGCTGAGCTTCTGTTCCCTTCTCGTAGGGCTAGTAGGGGGGCAACTGAGAACACAGTTCTACAGGGGATGGGGAACAGCTTGGGCACTGTTTCTGTGCCTTCCACATGCAGGGAGAGGAGAAAGTAGGGAGCCCAAGGGAAGAGCAGCTCAACCCAGTCCAAGAACCCACATTCGGGCCCCAGCTCCAGCCTCAGCTCTCAGGTCACAGGCATAGCTTGCTCAATGCTAGGATGTTCCCTGAGGACGAGATCATTACACAAGTTCATCGTTGTGTGAACATAATGGCACACGCTTGCACAAACCTGAATGGGGTAGGCCTGTCATCTGATGTGGCCTCTTGATGCCATCATAAGATGCGATAAGGAAGATGGATGAGGCCACTGCCGCCATAACTCAGAACACTGATTTTCATAAACTGTTTTATAAGTAGAGGGAGTCCATGCTGAAGTCATGATTAAAAGTGCAGTTCAGTAAATACACAAGACAGACATGATCGTTTATTATGACTAGCACGTGTTATTCTCTGTACATAACTATGGGCATTATGCGGTTACATGTACATAACTATGTGACTACATGTACATAACTATGTGATTACATGTGCATAACTATGCGGTTACATGTACATAACTATGTGGTCACATGTACATAACTATGTGATTACATGTG
>NC_022014.1:55364108-55365779 GCF_000317375.1 Microtus ochrogaster | reverse complement strand
TTACATGTGCATAACTATGTGGTTACATGTACATACTATGTGGTTACATGTACATAACTATGTGGTTACATGTACATAACTATGTGATTACATGTACATAACTATGGGCACTATGCTGTTACATGGTGAGCGGTATTACTGATTTGTTCACACCGGTGTCATTACACACATGTGAGCAATAGGTTTCACGATGATGCTGGCCCCAGGTCTCCGATGGTCTTATTTTATACACGGTCCACATTTAACAGAAGCATCCTCATGCAGCTCACACCTATAATTGAGAACAGGCTGGAAAAGAGTCCTCACTCCCTTCTTCCGGATTCGATAGTGTTGCCGAGACTGGAGACCTTCCAGTCTAGACTGAAGGAGCAGAAGATGTGATTGGAATGCGGCAGATCCTGAGCTGGGCACCTTCCCTCTGTCTTTTTATTGCATTCTTCCAGGAAAAAAAAAATGAAGCAGGCAAGGTTGATGAAGTTCAGAGATGCTAAGTGATGGATCAAGATCACAGAGCATAAAGTGCGAGGGGGCTGTCCAGCTTGCTTTAGTCCTCTGGGGCTTTGAGTCCTAGCTAGGTATCCTGTGGCCCTGACACAACAGAGGTGGAGCCAGTATCCTTACTGTGACGCAGATACGATCATCTAACCCAGTGGCTCTCTGGCTGGCTGGCTAAAATGTCAACGTTCTTCCATGGAGTACGTTCTTATGGCTCCCCTGCCAGCTTTCACTCCCATTTGCCCAGTAAAGCTGCTGAGTAACCTTCCAGGGCACTGTGTCTCTATAGGAAGGTGGAAGGGCAGGGCCCACCTTTCACTCTGGCCCAAAGGTTGAGCAGCTCATGGACTTGCCCTCTTTGTGACTAGTGTGTGCCTTGTGTAGAGTAACTGAGGGCAAAAGGTGACGGCGGCTGGTCTGCCCCTCAGAGATGGCAGGTTCCTGCCGCCAAGATGTCTTAGCTGTCCTGGCAGTTCGGGGGTTTGATTGTTGTGCATTTTCTGATGTGTGAGTCCCCCCCCCCCCCCCAAACACACACTTAAAAAATTGTTCCCAGCACAGCTGCCTGTGACTCCAGCTCTAGGAAATAAAACACCTCTAGCCTTTGTGGACACACCCCCCCCCGCACACACACACACTTAAAAAATTCTTCCCATCATTTCTAGACTTAATTTATGTTGCTTGCAATTAAATTTTTTAAAATAAGCCCAATTCAGCCACCATCATGCTGCAGCTGCATCGAATTGTCTTACTGAGGTCTGAGCGAGCCAGACTAGGGTCACTCTGTGCCCTTGGAATAGCTGGCTTGCTGGCGTTTCTAAGGCCCCACTGATGAGCATTTTTAAATGGCGATACAAACTGCAATTTAGAAGTTGGTCAAGGTGAGACACGGAGCCGGGGGATAGAGAGAGACAGAGAAACAGGGTGGGGGACAGAGAGAGACAGGGTCACAGGATGGGGAGCTAGAGAGTCAGAGAGAGCAGAGGCAGAGACAGAGAATTGAGCAGGAGTGGAAGGTAGATGTTTCTCTTCAACCTTCCTACCCTACATGGTGTCCCAGAAGCACACTCAGGAGCTCTGCTGGGCAAATCGGGGTGAAAACTGGCAGAGGGAAACTTAGGAGCACACAGCATGGGACCAGCATTGAAATCTTGGCCAAAGAGAGGCGGCGGCGGG
>NC_022014.1:55347942-55364008 GCF_000317375.1 Microtus ochrogaster | reverse complement strand
TGCAAAATTATTACATCTTGTAATTGGATGGTGAGATTTATATACAGATCGGCCCGGTTTCTGTAAGATTGTAATTACAAGCTTCGTTGGTTAGCTACTTATCAGAACTTTGCAGGAAAACAAAACAAATGACTGAGGAAAACGAGCGTTTCATTAACCTGTAACCCCAGCGCGGGGGGGGGGGGCCAGTGGGAGCGCACGCCGCAGTCTGCAGGATGCTGAAGGATGGCCAGCCCGCACCGCCTCTGGGGGACTCTGGACTTTGGGAGGAAAGGACTAAACACTGGTCCGGCTGCAGCGACTCCCCTAGATGGGGGGCGAGGGCATATCGGGAGCTGGACCAGGAGAGGGAAGAGATGGAGATTGGTGGCTCCCGGTGTACGTGGTTTGCTCAGCTCAGACCCCAGACCTGATGGGCCTCTGGCCTTGGGTACACCTCGGGCACCTCTCGCAGTTGTTCTCTTGCGTGGACGCTCCTGGCGCGCTGGGCCCAGACCAGAGAGGAACTGTGGTGAGGGCCGGCAGGGCTTTGGGCACTGGGGCCATTGGAAGAAGGAGGGGTGCTGGAGAAGCTTCTGCCAGCGGCGCGTTGTTGCGCTCAGGTCTTTTCCCAATCAACTCCCCTGTGCACCTGCTTCTCTTTGCTCTCCGTGCGAGTGTGTCAATCTGACCTAATCTCCTGGATTAAAAATCCCTTGAAAAGGTTCAGCTACCAGCAGATTTACGAGTTTAGTCTGGGAGCTGGGTTCTACTGGCCTGGTCCTACTGAGAAATCAGAGCCACGTTGGAACTCCAGCCGTTGGGGATACGTGGAGTGCGGATTTCAGGGCCTGGCCAACGCTCTTCCCAGTCGGTCACCGGGTAACAGGGAAGCTGTTTCTGCCCCTGGCCTGGAATGCCTGAAGGGATCTAATTAAGAGAGGGGCTTAGGTTCATTTCTGGGTCTAGAGGTTCACCCTCTGGGCCAGGGGCGCCTCTGGTCTGCATGAGTTCTTCCTGAGAACAGCCTGGCTCTTCCGGTTCTCTCTCTCTCTCTCTCTCTCTCTCTCTCTCTCTCTCTCTCTCTCTCTCTCTCTAAAGAGAGGCGGCGGTGTGTGGGGGGGGTGGGGGTGTGTGTGGGGGGAGTGCTTTTGATGGTAGCCTGGAGACAGATCTCAGTCTCATCTCCGGAGCCCTGCAGATGTTCACATCCATCTGTATTATAGAGGGTGACCTGCTTTGCTTGGAGACTCCTGATTAATTGCATCGAAACACATTACCCTCGACATATAGCCTGGTATAAGACCAAATGGCTGTGCCTCAACTTGTGCCAAGTTGGCACACAAAATGAACCAACCCAGTCTACATTCACCATTTAACATATACAGCCGCATGTGCACGGGGTTGTGCAACATTGATCACTGTCAAGTCATAGGAAGCTTCTGTCACTCATGGAGGCACTGGCCCTTCAGAAGCCTGTCCCCACAATTCCTGTGTATTGTGCCTACTGTGGCCCCTCTGTACCCGCTGTGTTCTCCCTCTGCATGAACACTGTTAAGCTCTATCACTCCCCAAAAGTCACTCTTCAGTACTGGCGTCCTTGAGTCCCACACCCCAAGATACCCAATCCCATGCAAAGTGAGCTAATCTTCCTACATCATGTGACTTCTGCTGCCAGCAGCATCTGCCTCCTAGCACACCCCTGGACAAGCAAAAAACAAAGAACAAGTCACCTTTTAATAGCGTCTGTTATGTGCTGTTATTTGTTTTTCTTTCTCCAACTGTAGACCCCGGGGATGACATAGACTCTTGAAATTGACATCGTAGTTTACTAGCTTGTGTGTATTTCTGGGGACACAGTTCACAGACTTCATCAACTTTTCAGAGGGATTTTGTAAGTGTCAAGAGCCATGACATGAGGAAGGGCTTCCCTTGGGGTAGAGAGACCTTTATTATCTTCCTGATACAGATAGGAGTTTGCTGAGCAAACCTTGGGCAGAGGGATAGAAAAAATGGCACCAAAGAAAGCTTCCTTCATTTAAGAGTTTCCATTGTTTTCTTGTGAAACAGTAAAGCAAAGCAAAACAAAAAAACATGTTGTGTGTACAAGAAAGTGGACTGTAGGTGCACAATCTATTCATCCATCCATCCATCCATCCATCCATCCATCCATCTGTCCATCCCTTCACAGCTTACTGTAAGCAGTCCAGGAGACATCAAGCCCAGGAGTCAGCACTCAGCTCAGTAGTAAGCAGTCACTGTGGACATCATGCATCTCTGACCAGAGAGAAAGGTATTATAAAACAGGGAAAGGCTTCCAGGTAGAGGTGTGGGGGAGGTGCACCAGAATGTGCAGAATCCAGGACCAGAAAAAAACATTTGGTAGAAGGCAAGAAAAGGTGTGTTGAGAATGTAAACTGGGGGCGGGAGAGCATCCATGTGAGCAGAAATGCCTTTAAGAACCCACACCACCAGGCCCCACAGCTCACTGAGGATTTCTCATTCTTCTCTATGGACAGTGTGTTGAGGAGCCAACCAAGCCAGCATGGCTGTGCCAAGGCTCGCAATCACAGTAGCTTAGCAGGAGACTCTCACTAGTAACGAAGAGGAGACCTGTGTCTGCTCCCCTGAGCCTGAAGGGCACTGGTAGGGCAGATGGAAGACTGATCACCAGGCTCCACCATAGTGACTGAGCAGCCCGGGAGTTCAGAAGCATAAGAAGAGGCTAAGACAGTTCGATCCATCACCTCAGCAGTGCCCCTGACAAATAAGACTGCTTGCCAGAAACAGCAGAGATGCTCTGAAAGAAGGAATGCTGTGTCTGTGAGCTGAAAAGAAATGGGGTTGTCTGGTGGCTGCCAGAATCTGGTCAGGGCATGGGAGGAGTGACCACCAGGCTGCAGGATCTTCTTTCCATCTTTCCCTAGCCTACTCATTATACCCTGCTCTTCTATCCCATGCATTATCCCACCCCAGGGTGGTTCTGAACAGACCACTACATAACACTGTGCATCATCTGGGACAGGGACCCCAGACCCAGCACTGTGCTTGTCTTTGGACCATTCCCGAACATGCCTCTCTTGTGAATCACTTGGGAGGCATACAGGCTCAAACTTGGAGGAAGGTGCCTCAGAACTGCTGGAGCTGGAGCCCAAGACCAGACCCAGTCTCATAGAGTCAGGTTAGTTACTGGGTCTCAATGAACATTTGGAGGACCAGGGTCTCCTCTCCTCCTGTGCCAGAGCCATGCCAGGGGTCCTGAGACATCTACAACAGTCAGGAAGTATGAGCCAGATACACACAGAAGAAGACAAGGCTCTGAGAGCCCTTGGACCATTACTGAGGAGTTCACCTACCCCCTACTCCTCGCTGGTGGAGGGAGTGAAGGGGATAGTTTTTCTCAACCGCCTTTAGGCCAACACCAATATGTGAGAAGTCAATTTCTTTTTTTAATTTTTTTTCTTACACTTGGCATTTCCCAAACGTTTTCCAATCAATTCCTTACCATGGCTGTTTGAGGCAGGTGACTGGCCATTATTCTACTCTGAGGTCATAGCATTTGGCAGGTGTTAGAAACCTCTAAATTGTTCGCTATGTTCAGCAAGTCCGGTTTTATCCCATGCTTTTTCAGACCCAGGCCAGCTGGCCTTGGTGAATTCCCGATAGAACATCCCCATTGTCTCAGTGTGTGGGTGTACCCCTCGCGGTCCTGAGTTCCTTGCTCATGCTCCCTCTCCTTCTGCTCCTGATTTGGACCTTGAGATTTCTGTCCGGTGCTCCAATGTGGGTCTCTGTCTCTGTCTCTGTCTCCTTTCATCGCCTGATGAAGGTTAATATTCAGGAGGATGCCTATATGTTTGTCTTTGGATTCACCTTCTTATTTAGCTTCTCTAGGATCACGAATTATAAGCTCAATGTCCTTTATCTATGGCTACTGAGAACTCAAGAACTATGGCAATGGGTTTTTGATCCTACTGCACGTACTGGCATTGGGGGAGCCTAGGCAGTTTGCATGCTCACCTTACTAAACCTGGATGAAGGTGGGCGGTCCTTGGACTTCCCACAGGTTAGGGAACCCTGATTGCTCTTTGAGCTGATGAGGGAGAGGGACTTGATTGGGGGAGGGGGAGGGAAATGGGAGGCGGTGGCGGGGAGGAGGCAGAAATCCTTAATAAATAAATAAATTTTAAAAATAAATAAATAAAAAAACCCCCTCTAAATTGATAAATCAGGAGCCATGACTAGTACTGCATGGCCGTGGGTCAGCTGAGGAGTCTCTCTGTTCATACTCTGGCTGCAGAGTGAAGATTTCCAAACAAACTCACCCTAATGGGGAAGGCATTTGTTCAAAGGCCTCTTAGGGCAAGCAAAGTTGGGCAGATCAATGGCATTGAACCTCAATCTGGCTTCTCTTCTGAGCATTCTACTTCTGTAAAGGGATAGAGGAGGCTCTAACCAAGTGGCACAGGGACCCTTTTGTGCTCAGAAAGACATATGTATCATGAGTAATAAAAACCCAAAGACTGACACTGTGGTTCAACCTGAAGGTCAGAAAAGGACAACAGCCAATCACTGGCTCTTCCCTCTCTATTCCAGGAATCCTCAAAATGAGATTACCTGAGAGCTGTCTCCTCCAGTCTTATAATCTATTCTAGTGCTGAGATTAAAGGCGTGCACCACTACCTCCTAATTTCTGTGGCAAACTAGTGTGGCTCCTGGGATTAAAGGTGTGTGTCACCACCGCCTGATCTGTAAGGTTGACCAGGGTGGATCTTTTACTTTCTGATCTTCAGGCAAGCTTTACTTATTAAAATAAAAATGAAATATTACTACGTACATACATACCATACCATACCATATATACCATACCATACATCTTAACTGATGTTGGTTATACAAATTCACAGGGAGACGTGGTTCAGAACTACATGCACAGCCAAGTGGGAACCAGCATCAGTGAGAGCTGAGCCTGGCTTGTGGTTGGTGTCAACGGCAGGTCCTGATTTGACTTAACTACATTATGCAAGATGTCACCACTCACCAGCATTGCCTTTGAGTCTATAACCCTTTTTAGACAAAAATACTACTTAGAAAACTACACAGGGCTTCTTGCTGCTCCAAAAATTGAGATCCCAACCCTTCCCTGAGGACCTCAGACTCTGTGCCTTCTGGTCTCTCTGCGTCCTCTTGTCATTGTGGCCCCACCCCATTACCCTTCTCTCTGCGCCTACAAATATCAAACCCACCTCTTCACACTGCCTGGGTCACTGCTCCCCCAACCCTCTGCTGACTTCATGCACCCCAAATACTGTATTTGGAGGAAACTTACCCTTTTCAGAATTCAGGTTCTCTGGCTCCAGAAAAGAGGAAAAATGTCAGGGCTGGTCATTGATGTGTGTCGATGCCAACAACACAAACAGATGTGTGTAGGTGTATAGTGGATAGCAATCAACAGTTAATGGATGGATAGATGGATGGATGAATATATTGTACAATGGAAGATGACATTCCAACAGAAGTCAAGAAAAAGTTGTCTGGGTACAAATCCCCAGCCGGATTTATGTTTCTGGCTACATGTGGAACCCTCCCTCATTACTAATGGCCTTTGGATTCTGTCATGATTTGGGTCTCCCACCTTGAAGCGACCTCTGTGTGCTGTCGCTAGGAATGCACTTCCCTAGACAATTGTGAATCACTACTCTGGGCAATCTGGTTCTTGGTACAATACCAGTCATTTATATTCTAGTCTGAATTCCACATTAGTGCCAACTTTCTCAAAAAAAAAAAGTTAATCAAGGGAAAGGAGGAACATTCTGGGGCAGAAGCCTTTTCATGTACCCATGGTATTGTGCCTCATGGAAAATGAAGAGTAAATTTAGTCCAGCTCTAGAGGGAAAGTCATGGATGTGAAATATCTCAGTACTGTAAATCATGCCAGAGTCTACCCAGATCCTCGAGTATAGTCCCAGCTCTATTCCTCTCCTGCTCACTCCAGAGCAGCTTTGAAACAAGAGGTCCAGTGTAACATCCCAAGTCCCTTTCAGCATTGGGCAGGGTAGTGCCGTGAGATACCTTGTCTTCCAGAGTTGAAAGATTAACTCTTCCTCTCTTAAGCTGTTTTGAGCCAGACAATTCATCCTATCTATAGAGAAAGTAATATAATATAGAAAATGGCACACAGAGTGGGGAATGTTGCTGTGATAAACCTGACTGGGTGGTTCTTCGGAAATATTTGCGACTGCAATGTAGAAGTGTTTGGCACTTTAACATGTTGGAAGCAGAGCTTAGTGGACCATTCTGTTGAGAGCCTGGAATACAAAAATGCTGAGAGAAACATGGAAGTCAAGACGTTTGGATGAAGACGTTTGGGAAAGGAACAGGAGCTCTATTGGAAAGTGAGCGGGTTAAAGATTATTGTGCGATGTTTTGGCAAATGTGTATGTATTGACATCATTCTGTCCATGTTCTGAGAACTTGTATCAAGTTGAATTTAAAGATGATGGACTAATTAATTTGTTTGATGGGGAAAATTTTCAAGACAGGGAAACAGGCTGTGATGTGGCTACTGTCTGCTGCTCTTATCCAAGTCTATGTGAAAACAGCATAAAGGTTGGCTCACTAAAAATGCGCAGTTTGTAGAATCAACTAACCTGGGCTCATAGGGGCTCACAGTTACAGAGACTGAACCAGCAATTGGGGAGCCTGCATGGGTCTGACCTAAGTTCTCTGTTATATTTTATGGTTGTGTAGCTTGGTGTGCTTGTTGGACTCCTAACAGTAAGAGCAGATGGGTGGGCAACTCTTTGGCCTGCTTTAGAGACCATTTTTCTCCTACTAGGTTACCTCATCTAGCCTTAATATGAGGGTATTTGCCTAGTATGATTGCAACTTGATATGCCATGTTTGGTTGATAGTCCTCCTTTTCTAATTTGGGGAAGAAGGGTAGGGGCTGCTGGGAGGAGAAGAGAGAGTAGAAACTTGGGACAGGATGTAATATATGAAAGAAAAATAAATAAAAATAAAGTGTGTAGTTTGTTGAGGATAAGAGCCTGAGCAAGTTAAAAATTCAGCCCCGAGAGCCGCAAAGGATGCTGTAATTGTTAAAGAGAACCGAGAAAGAGGCTGTAATTGTTAAAGATTGATATCCTGCTCTGTCTTGGGACAGTACACGTGTGGCTGGGACGGGGTGTAAAATGACACCCATCAAAGGCTCTAACTTTGAAAAATGCAAATCTATTTCAATAGAGAGAACTTGAACAGAGAATTCAGCTGAAGGGGTTCTCTGCTCCTTGAAAGCAAACCTAGGGAAGTGTTTTCCTAAGATCAGAACACAAAGCTACTAACCTGTGCTTCATTAGAATCAGGCTCCATTGCCCTCCTCTCTGTACTAATTCCTGTTCTTCACACTCCTGAGAAGCTAGCGGAGGTTGGCTTCATCACCTTTATGGTAGTAGCATTACCATAAAAGATTCAAGATTATAGGGAGGGTTTCAGAAAGCAGCTTCAGGCAATGTATGTCAGAGTCAGAGTCTTTACAAGAAGTCCCTCAAAGGCCACCACGGGAAGCTGTGGCGTGGGGGGTGTACCACAGAGACCCCAGGATGCTGGAGATGCCGGAACTGTGGAACATCTATTGGGCAAGCTGTGGGCATGTAGTGAAGCTTATTCATGAACAAGGCTGTGTGTGTTACAAGTGGCAGATCAGGAAGCAGAGGATATAGCTAAGCCATTTAGAGCCCAGGGTTTCATCCGGAGTCCCGGCCAGATGCAATGGTATGGAACTGTAAGAGTTAGTATTGTACCAGCTGGATTTTGGTGTTTCATCGCTCTAACTAGACCTTGCTATAGCCTTCTATTTAGGAAGAGAATGTTTACTCGGCACCATTGTATAGTTGTACGATGTTACTTGTTTTTGCTTGTACAGGAGCTCATAGTTAAGAGATTGCTTGTGTCTCAGGAGAGACTCTACGTTTATACTTTGAGCATTAAACAATGCTGAAACTATTGAAGGATATAGATGGTTTTGCAGTTGGACTGAAATGCAGTTTGCATTATGAGATGGTCATGAGCCTCTGGGGACAAAGGATGGGGACAAATGACATACTTTTTCAAGTGATTTGTTTGAGTGTCAAGTGGACAAGCGGTATACTTGTGGGGTTTTACATTGCTGTCAACTTGATGGGACTTAAAGTCATCTAGGAAGTAAAACTTTGGGCATGCTTATGAGGACTTTTCCCAATTAGGATAAGCGAGGTAAGAGAAGATGACCTGCCCTAAATGTAGGAAGCAGCATGTCATGAACTGGATCCTGGCCTGAATAAAAGTGACCTGGGTGATGGCATTCATCTCCCTCTGCTTCCTGACTGCAAGTGTGTTGTGGCCAGCTGCCTCAGGCTGCTGCCACCATGACGGGCTGGTACCAATAGCCCAAATAAAACCTTCCACCGTTAAGTTACCTTTGTTGGAGTGTTTTACAACAACAAGAACAATAAGAAGGCAGTGTGCCACCACAGGCCCAAGGCACAGTAAATCTTTTGTCTTCGTAAATTGATTTCCTCAGGTATTGTTGTGACAGAGCCCACTAACACATACAGAAGCTGGGGAGGGCCCATGCCCAGAGCTTTCGGATGTTCCAGTTGCTTCTTGCTGACTCAGACCCTTGTTTCAGTCATGAACCACTGGCTTTATTAAGCCACTCATGATGCTTGTATCAGCGTTCTCCAGCTTTAGGTTTGGGAAATCCATAGATGGGATTCATGGTGCACTGTTGCCTGGCCCAAGAGGCTCTTTCTATGAGTATGAAAAAGGCTGACTCCTTTAGTGTGTGGGAAAGGGGAGGTCTGTGAATGAAATCAGCTGTTGGCAATGGCCTCTGGTTGGTGAATTCTTACTGTCTTTCTTTTTGTTAAGATTTATTTATTTATTTATTTATTTATTTATTTATTTATTTATTATGTACACAACATTCTGCCTCCATGTATGCCCACACGCCAGAGGAGGGCGCCATATCTCATTACAGATGGTTGTAAGCCATCATGTGGTTGATGGGAATTGAACTCAGGACCTCTGGAAGAGCACCTGGTGCTCTTAACCACTGAGCCATCTCTCCAGCTCCCTTACTGTCTTTCAAGGCTCAACTCAGACAACTCTTTGGGAGAGCCTTGCCTAGTCCATTTGCCTTCTCATTTTTCTTTCCTAAATTACATTATATGCCCCTCCTCTAAGCTGATGTCCCCTCTTATCTGAATGCCATTGACCTGTCTTCAAATGTTCTCCTCAGGACTATGAGCTTCCTGAGAGAAAGACTCTCTCTCTGCATCTTTGGTTGGGGCCATCCCAGGACAAGTGAGGCCAAGCAGGTCTCCAAGCAGGTCCCCAAGCAGGACCCCAAGCAGGACCCCACATTGACTAAATTGCTGAAGGGGGAAGTGGTTAAGAGATTATGTATCACAAATGGCAGATACCCCAGAAACTGCAAGCGCGGGAAGCTGATTGTAGTGATCTGGCCTCAGGTCATTTGCCTTCCTAAGCCTCCTCGCATTCAGGATCATTAATTCTTCATGAACTGTATCTCTTCTGCACTACACTGCACACCAAGCTGAACGTGAAGCTCCTCTGCCTAGCATTCCCCCATCTGGAACAGCCCTGTGCTGTGGACACGAATACTAACGCACCCCCAACATTCCAGCCCAGAAGTGAGCCCAGGACTAGCAATTAGCAACTTCAGCACCAGGATGAACCTAACACACTTGGATGTGGTGGGTCAGCTCAGTGCAAGACGAGACAACAGAAACCAGAAAGAGCCCAATGGGCAACCATTGCCAAGGCCATCTTGTGGAAACAAGGAAGACTTAACATAGAACACACAGAGGGGGAAGCAGCCTGGATTTCCATGCTTTCTACTTTCTCCCTCAGTTCATGGGGGGAAAGGATGGTAGCAATTGTTCAGCACTGGTAGCAGGTAGCAATTCCTCCTGGACCATTACTGCTGCTGGAGCTGCGGAATTCTCCTCTTACCCCCCAAACCCTGCCCATGGAAGGGCTGGGCCATATGCACGGATTCTATGTTGTCAACCAAGACAAAGGCTTTCCCCAGCTACTCTTCTGCGATGCAGGGGAGCCATTCTCAAGAACAGGAAGACAAGCAAATGCCTTTGTCACCCATTTCTTCATGGTCATGCAGTCACCTCCTTCTTTTTCTCTAACTCTTTGTTCCCCTCTGGCTTCCTTCCCATGTGCGTGGAGAAGAGCTTGGGCCTTGAAGGCAGATAGAGATGAGCTCAGAGCCTCACTCTGTAGATCACGTCAAGTTTGTGTCCAGGGCAAATGCCGTCATCAACCTGCATCTCGTTTGCTAACCTACAAAATGGTGAAGAGAGCATGACCTGCCATAGGGACACAGCTGGGATCTCTGATTACTATAGTGTGCTGGCAATGTTGCTTTGCCTATTTCACAAACGGCTGAACTTTAATTTCTGTTCCATGGTCCCATTTCTCTCCATCATAGAGAAACCACAGTTAGTTTAAGATACCTGGTCTCCAACATTGCCTGTACATTTGGAGTACGGCAGTAGAGGTGGACTTCAACCAGACATTTGCTGTCTCTCTGTGACTTCTGAGCCAGCCAGTCTCTGGCTCAGGGGCATGATTCTTCTCCTTGCCAGATTTACCCAGAAGGGACAGATCAAGACTCTCTTGCTTCATGCAGGCATGAAGCCAGCATCTGTGCAGTATTTCTGCAGAGAGGAGGCTGTAGCTGGGAAATCACTCTAGCAAATCTAGTCTTCTGGGTTCTTCTCTCAGCTTCCATAGTCCACTGGAGGCTGTGCTTCCAACGTGCTAAGCAGACACCAACCCCCAGGCTCCTCAGACAGTCAGCAACGAAATCTCCCTCTGCTACTTTCATACTAACCGATAAGAGACTGTTTCAGGCTTTTTATATCATGCTAAGTCTCCATGAGTCAAAATCCAAGAAAGTGACCCACTGTTTCTATGTCATGTCAGCTCAAGCAGTAGAAGCCATGGGTCTCAAGCATGGATCTGGGTAATTGGTTACAGGAAATACCAAATTCCATGAATATCTCCCAGCTTTACATTGCCTTGTTTGTTCAGACCTCATCCTGGGGTCAGGCCTCAGCACAATGGTGTTAGGAGTCCCACCATCTCTCCACCAGGACTGCTTTATTTCCAGGCAGCTGGGTGCACTGGGAACTGGAGCCTGCTGACAGGTTTAGTGCCCCGGTAGGCTGCTGGGAGCACTAGTCCACTTATAGTTGGCCTTATTACTAATCATCAGATCCTCTGACTGCCTCTCCTTCCTTCTGTGTTCTCTTCCTCCTGGGTCTTTATTTGTAGAAGCCATGGAAGCAAACACATCCTGCATGTGCCCTCTTAGGCTGTGGACGTGGCTGCAGCCCCAGAGCCCTAGGAATGCCCTGAGAGTGGGACCTGTCAATCAAAGGGTCCAGGACCCTGTACCCTCGCTTGATTTCCGTCCTTCAACGCTGAGAAAATGCACCATGTCTGCCACTCCCCAGCGTGCTTCTGCCTCCCCAGAGGAAAATCCAGTTGCCAGGGTGGCAGGAGGGGCACTGGGGGCTCCAGAAGCAGAGGGACTGAATTGCAGGGCAGCTCCACCACTCACTTCTCGTGTGACACTGGGCAGGCTAGCACCCTCTCTGCTCCTTACGTGCCTCATATACTAAGTGCGAGCTAATGAAAGTGCTGGCCACATGGGGCTATTGAGATGATTAAGTGAGGTTAGGCATGTGACTAGAACATGGTAAGAACTCTAAGGAGGATGGCTGCCCTCATTAACGCAATGATTACATAACCAGGGAAGAATGATGCCAGGAAATGAACACACTTGCCCAAGATGATGAGAGGGAGTGTACACACTTGGGGAAGACAAGAGCCCACTGATTGTCTGCCATCAACACCACAGTCAGGGAAGGGAAGATGACCCATGGCCTCCCTTACCTTTGCCCCATCCCTACTCAGAGCCTCATCCCTGGCCCCCCACTTCCTCTGATGCTCACCCTTTTTGTGTGACTCCTATACCCTGCCTCTCACCTTCCTTGGCTGACCTAGACTCTGACTTCGGTGGTCTCAACTTTCACTTAACCCTAGGATTCCGAGTGGGGCTGGCCAGTGACCCGAGTTAGGCCAAGTGTCCTGGATTCCTACTGTTCCCAGGGGATGGCTGGGAGGTGACAGTTCTTTGTCAGCACAGTAAGCACAGACCTGTCAGCCCCAAGGCAGGCTCAGCGGTGACAAGCAGAAGGCTCCCACTCAGTACCCTCACTTGAATATGGCTGATGACTGTGGAAGTTAGCACCAAGGTTAGAATGACCTTGAGCCTTGAAGCCCTCCAAACCTTCCATAGAAGCCCTTGCATGCTGCCCTTAGTGAACCCTAGGAGTTATCATGTCTATTTTAGCTATAGCTGTGCAAACTGGGCTCTATAAAGTTAAAGTCACATAGCTCAGACAAATGAATCGCATGCCTTCCTTTTTCCATGAGTGGAGTTTCTTGACCTGGATGTCCACAAATATGTTTCGTGGGAGAGCCGTGGATTCTGTACAGTGTGCACGTGTGTTCATGCACACATGGTTGTTCTAGGGGGAAATGTCTACAGTGTTTCCTGACACTTGATTGTTTGAACAGATTAGAATCTACCCATCCTCCCTCACCCATCCCTGGAGAGCCACCCCGTCAAGGCCCGTGAAGTGTCTACCCTGTTCCTAGTGTAGTGTGGGCACCAAGCCTCTGGGCTCCAGGAATCCCCCCTCCCCCGCAGGATCTGGGTAACTCAGCAGTCTGCTGCCAGAGTCTCAGCTGCGTGGGTGGCTGCACTCTGTCTGAACTCAGCCGGCCTCGGTGGAGGCTGTGCTAGAGCATGAAGGGGGATCCCTTGGGGCAGTGCAGCTATCAGGACACGTGGCAGAGCCTGTGAGTCTGGGTGTCCCCAACTCCCTGCGCCCTTCCCTTGCAGTGCACATTAGTCCTGCTCCCAAGAGAACGTGATCAGCTTCAATAGAAGAGACCATGCTTGATGTGCAGGGATGCTGTCTGAGAGGATGCTCGTCCTGAGCCCAAGTGCTGTTCAAAGGTCCTTTCTTTTTCCTGCAGGAGACAGGGGGAATATATGCAAAGGGACCCGCAGGGGAAATTGAGGCATGGGGAGATGCTTTCTAAGTCAGGACTGCCATCCAGCTCCAGGGATCCTCACCAGGCACTTTGATAATCTTAGTCAATTTCAGCTTCACCCAGTTTCTGCCAATGAAAGGTGGGGGATGGGGGACTTCCAGAGGTTAGATACTTTGCCCAGGGTCACATAGCAAATCTGAAACTCACACCCTGACTTGAACATTGCATTTGCTTCCCTGACCTGTGAAGGTCCACGGCAACTGTACCATCAGTCTGCACAGGGTTATCCTGTTTTGATCCTCTGAGCCTCTGCCACCCCAAACATCCTTCTTTCTCTCCAGCATGACCTGAGATTGTGAGGAGCTGGTCTGCTGGACGGACAGTCTAGTCTGCAGCCATACACTGGCAGCTCTCTGGGTTCAGGGATTCTTGCTTTTGCTTACTCAATGTGAACTCATGCGATCAGGAGTGACGGGTCAATGATGCTCAATGAACAGGTGCAAAGTCAATGGCTGAATAACTCAATGAGCCCTCAGGTAAATGACAACATACACACTGAGCACTTTGGGAAAGGGGACCACTGCTCTTTCTCTTTATCGGTCTTGACCCGTCCTCATGCCAACCCATATGTCAGATGAGGACATGGACGCTCAGAGACACATTGAGTAGAAAGGACTCGGTCCTGGAAGCTAAGTGAGAAAGTCATCTTTCCATCTTGAGTGGTGTCGGGTAGAATAGAGGAGGCTCTGGACCAGGTTTAGCTTCATGGGTGGAGTAGGGATGGGGATGTATGCAAAGAAGGAGCCTCGGCCTTTGCTTTCTAGAGCTCCCAGTCTATTTGAGGAGGCCTGACTTATGCATGCAGAACATTTGGGAAATGGCACAAGACAGCAGCGAACAGCACTGAACTGCACATGATCAGGTGCCAACCTCATTCTCTGCCTTCACTAACCTCAGTCTTAATACCAGATGGGGACCCCAAGAATAGATTCTTCTACCCGACGGATGAAGAGCAAAGATGGAAGCCAAGGGGAAAGCTGAGGCTTCCTCAGTTCTGTGTCTACAGCGGCAGGAGCAGCAGGTGTCCACCCTCAGTCACAGGCTCAGCCATGTTTCCGACACCTACTGAGGGCCTTGTGAGAAGCATCTTACCAACCTCACAGCGGCAGGGCGAGGGACAAGTCCATATAATGTACAAGATGGAAGTAAGGCTCAGAGAAAGAATTCATCGTGCCCAGAGTCACACAGCAAGGGGCGGGATGCATGCAAGTCCAGTTCTGCCTGCTTCCGCACTCCGGATGCCTCGTTACTTCTGTTTGTGGTGGGAGGAACTGCCGCTGACCTGATGGACAGGAAGATGCGAGGTTGAGGGAAGAATAAGTAGGAAAAAAAAGGAGAAGGGGACAAAGAGAAGTAAGGTGAACAACAGAGGAATGAAGTAAGAAAGGGAAGAGAGCAGGAGAGTGGGCAGAGGAAGGGAGAAGAAGGGGCTTGACGTTAAATATGCTCAGACAAGCAGCCACATGTTTCCCTAGGATCCCTATAGGCCTCTGACCACCCCACCCCTTCTCCCCATCCCAACAGCCTCCAGGAATCCCCTAATGGAGCACTGTTAGAAGCTCATGTCTGAAGGTAAGCCTTGTTTCCAGAGCATTCTGAGGGTGTCGTCTGGACATGCTCAGTGTGACTTGGACATTAGGGACTTGTCCCTTGCAGTTCCAGCTACATGAAGTCCACAGTCAAGAGCTAAAGTCAGGGGAGTCTCCATCTTTGATTGCAAACGGACACTGTATGCACACCCATCTTTGTGTGCAGGGAGCCTGGAGTGGATCTGGAATTTTTCTGAAAGAGGGAGAGAAGATAGAGAGAGAACCAGTGTTCTACCCTTGTGCCTCATTTAACCTGAATTATTATCCTTGAGACTCAGTCTCCAAATGCAGCCAGGCTAGGGGTTATAGCTTTAATTTGATGAATTGGGGGCACACAAAAATTTAGTTCATACTAGGACAGCTGAGAGGGGAGTCAGAGCTGGAAATGGGGTATGAACAGGCGAGCTTGTCTCAAGAGTAGAGGGACATGCAGACCCGAGACTCGGGTGAGATCAACAGGATGAAGCTGTCGTGGTAGCCAGTACATCTAGTCAGAGACTGCAAGACAGGTAACCCCTGCAGTCCGAGTGACTGATGGCCTGCTCCTTGGGCAGCCCCTCCCCTTCCCACATAGTCTGCTGCTGTGCTGCAAGCTCCCAAGGGGCAGGAATGGGGGCTGCTTTTGCCTCCCTTCTCTCTGGTTCCTCACGTTCTTCTCCATGCCTTCCTCAGACTTCCTTGTGAACATCTCTCATGTGATATCTGGTCTTCTGTTGTGCAGGGGTGTGTTTTGTGTATGTGTGTATGCGCATGTGCATGTACTTGGTGCTTATCTGCAGATAATACCTGCTCCTTACAGTAATGTTAATAATTATTGGGCTATTGTGAGCAAAGCTATTTGGTTGAGGGTAGGTATGTCGCAAACAGTCGAATGAGTGAGCGAGAGTGAGTGAATGAATCTTCACTTGAGAAAGTGTGCTTCTTCAAGTGGTCAAGAATAATCTAAAACTCGTCCACTTTCATTAATTAATTGATCACTGAGTGTGGTTGTTTGAATGAGAATGACCCTCATAGATTCTTAGATTTGATTTCTTGGTCCCTAGTTGGTGGGATTGTCAAGGTTTAGGTGGTTTGTTTTTGTTGGAGGAGGTGTGTTACATGGGTTGGGCTTCCAGGGTTCAAAAGTTCACACCACTCCCAGTTTGCTCTCTCCCTCTGGTGCTTCTGCCTGCCTGCCTCCCTGATGCCCTGCTCCCTGCCTCCCTGCTTCCCTGCCTGCCTGCCTCCCTGCTTCCCTGCCTGCCTCCCTGCTTCCCTGCCTGCCTGCCTCCCTGCTTCCCTGCCTGCCT
>NC_022014.1:55326098-55347842 GCF_000317375.1 Microtus ochrogaster | reverse complement strand
CCTGCCTGCCTCCCTGCTTCCCTGCCTGCCTCCCTGCTTCCCTGCCTGCCTGCCTCCCTGCTTCCCTGCCTGCCTCCCTGCTTCCCTGCCTGCCTCCCTCCCTCTCTGCCTGCCTCTCTCCCTGCTGCTGTGCTCCCTGTCATGAAGGGCATAGACTCACCCTCTGAAACACTAAGCAAGTCCCCAGTAAAGCCAGATAGGGAATAAGACAATGAGATCAAGGGCTTTAAGGTGGGAAAAGAAGCCTCAAGTGCCCTGGAAACTCCCTGCTGGGGCCAGGAGAGGCCACTGCTAGGGACAGGGAGAGGCCCCTGCTGGGGGCCAGGAGAAGCTTCTGCTGGGGACCAGGAGAGCCCCCTGGTAGAGATGTGGAATTGAACAAAGGTGGGCTGTGGATTACCTGACAGAGAAAGGGATGAGGAATAGTCTAGGCAGAGGATATGCAAAGGCCCTAGGGCAGGGCCATAGAGGCCACTTTGGGGGAATAGTGAGAGCTTGTATGGCTAGATTCCCCCAAAGGACGACCAATAGAGAGGGAGAATTAGTGGAAGAAGCCAAGCTACAAAAGGCTCAGGGTGTGACTTCATGTTATTCCCATGGCCCAGAAGCAACTAAATGCAATAGCTGTGGAGGAACTTAGCCACGTCTGGCCTGTAAAAGGAAGAGAATCCTCTGTAGGCTGCTTCTTCAGAGGACTGTATGGGAAAAATGAGAGAGGGCCTTTGGCAATCTCTCAAATTCTGCCTTGCTTATGGGCATTCAGGTCATATGACTGGCAGAGCCCCAAGGAGCAGTTTGGCATGCTTCCACGTGGCATCCCTGAGAAACTGGCTAAGCCCCCTAGGACAGTACCATGCTCAACTCAGCAGAGAGGCCCCCTCTGTTCCTTGAGTCACCCTAGACCAGTTGTCTTCTGGGAGCTCTCATTCCAGCCCTTTTTCTCTTTCCCCAGAGGATGGGAAAGAGGCAGGAACCAGTTCCTATGCCCATCATTATCCAGTACTCCAGGGGAAGAAGCTCCAGCGAGTCTGAAACATCTGGAGGAGAACTGAGGCTTTGAATTGGGTGGAAGCCAGATGTGGCCTTTTCAGCCTAGAATCCAAGTGCCCTGGTCTGCCAACATGAATGACCCTAGAGACTACGAGACAGCCCTGGATAATAAATCCTAACCCTAAGTTCTGGCTGGAGGACTTCAGGCAAGTTCCTCATTAGGAACAAGCCTCAGTTTCTCTCCATGGTGATGGCAGGCCCGACCTAACTAGCCTGTGGGGCTTTTGTGGGTGCCACACGGGTCATGTGATTCCACAGCAAGGGGCATTGCAAACAAAAGGAGCATATAGCTCTGAGTGCACTGTCCCTGCTGTCCAAAATAGGACCCAGTTTGGAATCTGAGCAAGAGTTAAGTGCCGTGGAGGTGAAGCATGCTATTCCAAGTCCCTGGGCCAAGGTGCATATCATGTGTGGCCCTGAAAGGCAGCTGATGGTCTGGGTGATGGGAGGTAGCTCTCCTTATTGTCATATATGCCTGGAGTCAGACTGCCTTCTGGTATGTGTGAGTTTATGTGTGTGAGAGAGAGAGCCGATGGTTTTTTGCACCATGTACACATGAGGATCTTGGCTGGGGTCTTACAGATGCATCCCCATGGGTGTATTATGGATTTGGAGTCTGTCTGTGTGCAGCACAGCCATGTCTGTGTAGGCTTGAGGGACCTGTGTCCATATGTTCAGGGTAGTATATATGTGTACGTGTTTATGAAGCCATATGTTGAGGGACGCTGTGAGCTCCAAACACAGCATGCGTCTGTGTGATGCAGAGGAAATGACTGGACACGGATCTGGAAAGCAGCCTGGGTTGGGGAATCTCAGTGCAAATGCACACGGAATTCTCAGGGGAAGTCCAGACAGACAAGGGACAGGCAGCTGGGCTGGAGAAGAGGAAATTCCTGAGTTTTCTAGAGAGACACACCTGCCATCAGTTGCCACCAGGAGGTGAGGCAAAGGGGGAGGTCATAGAAGAGAGACTGCTTTCTAAATCCTAGGGCACTAACTCAAGTGCCACCCCGCTGTTCTAACTGCAGGTGAGAAGGCCAACAGAAAGGAAGACTTAGAGAAGGGGGAGGGGCAGCAAGGGCCTAAGGGGATCCGCAGCTACTTCCCTCTCCCTATTTCCTGTCACTAGAAAAGAGCCTTGGACTTGGAGGGGAATCATCAGATCCCCAACGCCTCCTAGAGAGTTTAGGGGAGCCCTTTTACATGGGTGGGGTAGACTTTCCTTACCCCAGAAAGGCAAGCAGTGGCTAACTGTGATTTTCTCTCAAGTCAAATGAAATCTCAACGCTCTCAGAGACACACACACACCCTTCTCACACTCACATACTGGGGGACACCTGCTGACCCCTTCCCAAACTGCACCCACCAGCCTGGTCCCTGACCGGGTCTGTCTGCCCAGGAGGGCATTCCCGGTGTCCCACACAACCAGGGGCAGTGCAGTGCAGGCAGCAGGACTGGGTCCCTACCCCGCCCCTCCGCGGGTCCCCGCGGCTGCCTCTACCACCCCAATCGCCCGGTGCGCACTCCGGCTCCGCTCCGCGCCAGTCCCTGGCGCCGTTCATTCATGATTGGTACTCGGCCCCTTGAGACCCAGCCCGAGAGCGGGGCGGAGCGGCCGGGCGGCAGCAGGGGCGGGCGGAGCGCGGCTCCCGCACCACACGCGGCGCGGGCTCGGCAGCCTCGGCCGGGCGGACACGCCGGCCCGTGTCCAGCACCAGGCAGGCTTCGGGGCTCAGGGCTCTGCCTTCGGCGAGGCCAGAGGTCCGGTGGGGTGCCCGCACTGGGGGGCGCCAGCGAAGGCTCCCGAGAGCCGCTGGCCCTGGGAGTCAGTGCATGTGCCCGGCTGAAGACAGCAGCAACCAGAAGCTCCCGGCACCCCGGCCCCATGCTCTCTGAATACCAAGCTGCAGGCGAGCTGCCCGGGGCTTTTTGCTCTCTTGCTTTTCCTCTCCTCAAATTCAGAGTGGGCAATCCATACCGATTTCTTTTCAGAGAAGGGGAAAGACAGGGCCTGGGGTCCCAAGTCACACACAAGTCTTCGCTGCCATGGGGGCCGTCATGGGCACCTTCTCATCCCTGCAGACCAAACAAAGGCGACCCTCTAAAGGTAAGTTCTCTGTCCTCCGTTTTCTCCCCTGGATAGGTTCAGGGGTACTGGGTGTTGTGTTGGGATGCAACGTCTGTCTCCTTTAGTTCCAAATCCCCTAGCAGTGAAGGTTCTGGACAGCCTCTTGTATCCTAAGGAGTAAGAACCTCGTGGGAGGGTTGGTGTGAACACCCAGGGGCAGCAGTCAGGGTGGGCGCTGACCCCCACTTCAGGGGCCGCTGGACCCTTCTATTCTGGGAAATATACGGGAGCAGGACGAGGCAGATTCACAGGTGGAGAAAGCTGCGTTCTCTGGGCTGGGCGGAAATGTTGGGAGGTTCTTGGCGCTCCCATGAGGGCTGATGTTGGTGCAACCTCGGGCGTCCTGCAAGGGTGCTTATTACTCATGAATGCCTCCTTGGGAATGGAGCATGCCAGGTGCTCACCTGAGAGCCTCAGCATGAGGGAAGACAGTGATTTGCCTGTCCACCCTTAAAACCTCTGCAAGCCAAAAGGAATCAGCTACATCTAGGTGGCAGACCCCCCCCCACCAGGCATGGTCCTGGGACATGGGGGAGTCTGCAGGAAAGAACACAACACAGCTAGAATAAGGTGTATGTACTGCTAAGGTCTGAGGACTTGGGGTGGAGGAGGAAGAGATGGAGAAAACTGTGAAAAGGTGACTGGGGGGGTGTGGGGGGGGGCGGGGACAACATGAAGTTCACATATCCTGGGACCTTCCTGTTAGGAGCCTGCTCCACAGCTGCCTTTCTCCAGCTTTGGAATGCCCATCAGCCCTGGGACAGTTGTTAAATGTCCATGTGGAGTTGGGTGACCTTGTTGGGCCAAGGCTCACAATGCAGGCCTCTTTGTCAACAGACAGAAAGTTGCTTATAGGGATAAGAAAAACTGGAAGCAATCAAGATAATGATGGCTTTGGTTTGTTTAATGCTCAAATGCCATTGCAGACAGCAGAAGGCTTCTAAACAGTCTCACCCTCAAATGTCCAAGTTCTGATACTTAGCATATTGTGACTACAGGTGGGGGCACAATGCCCACCTTATGCTAGCTAGTGACCAGAGCTGTCTCGGTGATAGCGGCCCCTGGCTATCACACAGTGAGTCTCCTCACCCAACCCATTTCTTCTCATCTTGGTTGGGTTCACAGATAGAGCTACCCAGGAAGAAAGGGTCAGACGAGCTGACTGATCATCAGGGAAAGACTACCGCAGGTGCAGATCCCAGGTGATGAGCCGAGGCTGGCATGGCAGCTCAGAATCGGAAGAGGCTTCTGCTTATTTGCTGGCATCTTCACCCTGTAGGGGAGGCACTGATGTTATTCAGCAGCCCAGAGAAAGGCAGGTGTGCAGATTTTGGCCGAAGGTCTACTTGCTCTGAGCTCTGCCTCTCCTGGATCCCAAGGTGCTGCTTCACTGGGATGGTATTCAACACCAAACCCAAGCCTCCTCTCCCATCATGGAGGAGATGATGGACAGGGATATGAGGTCCCACTGGCTATGTAGGGTACTGTAGGGCACAGTTAACTTGGGTTTTTTTTTTTCCTTAAAAAAACAATCTACAATGTCTGTATCTCTTAGAGAGGAGGTCTATAATTACATTAGAGATCTATAATCCAGTGTAGTATAAGTGCGAATCTCAGTCCTGCCTCTTCAGTCTTGGACCATGGGAAAAATCTCACTTCCTTTAAAGTCTCAATTTTCACATACATCAACTGGACGAGAACACTAGCTTCCACGAGAAGCTGAAGCAAGTGGAAGGAGGGAGTGTCTCATCTCACACACTGTGCTTTCTGAAGCTACTAAGAGAGACTGTAGTAAGAGCAAAAGCATGGACGAGTGGCGGCCAAGGAGACACATAGAGCCATAGGGCTCCAATGTTATCCTCTACCGATTCCGGTCTCTCAGTCCCAAATCCAGGTCGCCTGGGGTCAGCGCCTGCAGGATTCCAGAGGCCACAGCATTTTCTTCTCTTTCCTAGGAACTTAAGAAAGAGGAGAGTGAATCAACACTCCCTGTGTGTGCTGCCATGGAGTGCCTGGCACCGTGTTTTATTTGAACATTCTCATCTGATCTTTATAAGAGCGTCTGTGGCTCCTGGAAAGTCCAGGCTCACTGAGTGGGTCCCCAAGCTAGCCCTTCTCTTCAGAGCAGTAGACATCAGCTTGAACTGTCCACAAGTGCAACCATATACCTGTCCCCCAGGTATTTGTCCCCAGGACAGAGGTCAGTCTCACTGTCCTGTCCATCAGAATGAAAATCAACACAAGACCCTTCTAGGGAAAGAGGCTTAAAAATATGAATATGAACAGGGTTCCACTGGGAGGCTCATGAACAATAATCCTATCTTACCCTGGTCACTTTCTCCTTTAGTGTTTTGATCTCTGCAAATGGGAGGCATTCTCCTGGACATTTTTTTAGGTTCCATTTGGCTCTCAGATTCTAAAGGTTTTATTGTCGGTGCAGTCACTGAAGCCACGGCTCTGATCTCTGAATTGTCAGACTCAGATCTAATTAGATGAAGTCAGGAGGGAGTGGTGGTGACTTTCAACAGAGGAACCTGTCTGCCTGCTGGGTTCAAATCCAGGCTCGGCCACTGACTAGCTGCATGACTAAGCCTTGTTTTCCTCCTCTGTGAATCAGGGACAGTAGTGGTTACCCTTTGAAAATAGCGGTTGGGTTGCATGTCTGTGTGTGTGTTTCAGAGATGATGGAAGGCAAGACCCTGCACAGACCCTGCTACACGATCAGTGGTCAGCAACTTCTAGGTCCTATTCAATGTGTGTCTGCACTGCTTAGGCCATCTCAATGCCTAGAATAAGGCTATCCTACAAGCTGTCTTTCAAGCCCTTTCAAGCCCTGTACAGATAAGCAGGACCAGAAACCGGGCACCAGGATGCTGAGCCTCTTCTATGGCCCACAAACCTCTGCACTGTGGCTGATCGTGGAAACACCATAGTTGACTCAGCCACAGCTCCAAGTGCTTAAAGACAACTTGGAAATACATGTGCAACTTTAAAACAGGGTGGCAATCCAGTGTGGTTAGTGCTGGGGAAAAAATCACCTAGCTCGACCTCATGCTCGGGAAACACTCCCCAAAAGCAGCCAAAATCTGTAGTAATTTAAGAGCTTTGCCACTGAAGAAAAACATAGCATTCATTTTCTGTCCTGTTTGGGATTTTGGTGTATCTCTAATTGAAAATGGGAAAAACTTGCCTGGGGGTTTCAGGCCTTGTCCCCAGTCCTAGATAGAGTTTCTTTTGCCAGCAGTATCAAGAATGCTCCCCTGCCCCCTGCAAAGACTCCACTGATATGTTTGAATGTATGAGCAAGGCTGGCTAGAGTGAGGGGCTGAGCAGAGGACCATGCAGGTGCAGCTACAGTCTCTGTGGGAATCAGGAGACCCCACAAAACACTGGATAAGCCCCATCGACAGAAACTGGCCTGTCTGTAGATAACTCCGTGTTGCTCGGGTGACTGGTTTCCAATTCATCCATTCAGGTTCAAGTACAGTATTCAGAACTTTGAGAGTCTGAACTTTAGACTACTGTGGTGCCCACTGAGTCATTGAGAAAAATTCATGACTATCAGATGATTTTTATAGGCAGAGTCAAATTCGAGAGTGGTCTTGTGGGTCCTAAATCAGAGATCCCTTTGGAGAATTGTAGAGGCACAGAATTCCTGATGAGCCTGGCCTTGAAGCAGTGGAGGAGGTGGTGTGTTAATTCTAGAGAGCCCTGGAAGGCAGCAATCGGCATGGTTATGAAGAGGCAGTGATCCCAAACCACACCAGCCTGGGCTCAGAAACCACTGCCAGAACACGCTGCCTGGGAAATACCCCTTTCCTCATCTCTGACAGGGGAGTACCAAGCAATAGGCATGAGTGCGCCCCTGGATCTTCTCATCTCAGTATCTCTCTCCAACATTTAAGTTCTGTAAGACTCTGACCCCCAGTCTCTATTGCATTTACTAATTCAAATTTCACCCAGATTCCAAGAACTCACTCAGCTGTTTTTATACTCAAGTATCCTTCTCCAGGCCACACAGAGAAGTGACTTCCCCCATCTGAATTCCCAACATTTGAAAGGTGTATGCTCTCCTGATTCACAAGTCGTGCTTGGAGTCAGTCGATGGAGGTGCTCATCACCTCCCCTCATCACCTCAGTATAGACTCCTTGGGCGCCAGAAATGTGTCTGACTCCTTCTTCACAGTCTCAGGCTTTGCACATAGTAGGTGCTCAGCAAATGTTTTCCAGTGGAAGCTACTACCCAGGAGATGGTTGGTCTCTCGTTATTTCTAAGAACTGCAGACTTCACAAAAAAAGTTAGCTTACCACTGGAATTTCAGTTACCAGTCCCTCTGCTTGAATGCATTCCGTTATTTGGTCTGTTGGCTTGGAATTAGCTTTGTCCATGAAGTGTACGGAATCTGTTTACCATTCAGCAAGCAAGTGCTGAGAACAGTGTTTCCACTCCGCAACTCCTGATATCCATAGAAGGATTGGGCAAAGGGACACGCTACCTAATCCAGAGGTGCTTTCAGTCCAGTTCCAGGAACCCGACAAAAACTAAGACCCCTTTGTCTACCTAGAAGGGCTTTGCCCAGTAAATGCTTTATAATTGTGTGAGCGAGTGTGTTCCTTAGCAGGTGAGGGAGTGATGGACGGCTGCACAAATAAGAGACTCAATAAACGAGAAAAATGAATGAAGGAGCAAGTAAATAATCAAATGAGCGGCAGAGGATGATGGAATAAGTATGTGATTAAATGACCGTATCCGTAAATGAATGAACGCGTGCATGGGTGAAGGATGACGTCCTGGGGAAAGTGTAGCAGAAAACTGTCTCTTTATGAAGGACAGCCACGATTGTGCTACATAGTTTCTGCTCCTCAGCATTGGTCTCAGTTCATGGCAGCTGCTAACAACACAGGACCATAGGCTGAGTAATTTAAAGAAAAAAAAAAGTTTATTTGGGTCCACAGCTCTAAAGATCAGAGGTGAAAATAGCCCACTGGTGACTAGTAGCCTCCTTGCTGGCTGGGTCCTGAAATACACAGAGGTCATCCCAGGGTGAGTGGTACCATTGGGGTTTCTTCTCTTCCTTTATAGCCTCCAGCCCTCAGGGATGGGGCTCCACTCCGAAGACCTTATTGGATCCTAATCAGTAACCTCCCCAAAACTCTAAATACTAGAATTTAACTTTCCACCCTCTTAATACTTCATGATGGAAGTTAAGCTCTTAATATCGGCTCCAGGGAGGATGAACCATAGCAACCCCATAGGAAAATGTGAGGAATCAAAGGCACAGGAGAGTTTAGTGCTGAGAGTCAGTAGCAAAGCTTATTGGAAGTACCTCCTAGAACACATCTTAGAAGGGCCTGGGAGGTATTGCTTACTGGTCGGTATGTAGTGTCTGGAGGGAAAGTGGAGGGAGAATAGGCATGTCTCTTGACTTCAGACTTCTGCTGGAAGAAAGGCAGGGATTATTCTCCAACGTCGCCTCTTGTTTTCCAGATCCATTGTTTTCTGGTCTACATGTCCGTTTGTCCATTTGACCAACCCCATAATTCTGCTCTAACACTGCTCCCTGGTGTCATTTCTGTCTAAGATCAACTCCAGCTCCTGCACCTCCCTCTTGTTACGTTTCCAACTTGGGACAAATGGCTGAGGTGTCTGTTTAGCATATCAAAGCAGACCTGGCCTCCCAGTTCTTTCTGCATCCCTCAGTCTCTACCAGTTACATGGCCCTTTTGGCTAGCATACCAGACACATCCCCTATCTTAGCCTTCTCCAGGGCTTGGACTGCCCTTCCCTATATAATCTAACCATTTCTTTTATCCACTCTTTTTGTACCTTTGGGCCTCCTGGCTGCTGCACCTGGTCCTCCTCTCTCCCTTCTCACATAGCACAGCTTGCTCTGGTCATGTCCACTCTGGTCTCTCCCAGATGTCCCTGCCTTTAGCAATGCTCTCCCTCATAGCCATAATAAACCTTCTTCTCCACCACACCTAGGACCAGTCATGTCCTCTCCTTTCCTTTGCTTTCCTCCCCCTCCCCCACTCTGGTGCTGAAATCCAGGACCAGTCATGTCCCTTTTCCTTTTTATTTTTCTTTTCATTCTCTTCCACCTCTATCCCCCCGTCATCTGGTAAACTCCTACATATTCTTCAAGGCCCCATCCAACATCACCCTACACTCCTGCAGACAGAGCACATCTCCTCCTTCTCTTATCCCCCATGGCTATTGATGCTGCACCACACACACACACACACACACACACCCATGCGCACACACACCCATGAGCGCACACACGCATGCACACATGCACCATGCACACATATACCCATACATATACCCATGCATGCACACGCGCGCACACACACGCACACAAACACACACACACCCATGCTTACACACACACACTATCTTGTACACATTATGGGTTTACACAGTTATCCCTCTGCCTTGCTCTCGGGGGATGATTCTTATTCCAAAACCCCTGTCAAGCTTGATACCTGGTCTAGACTTGATGGATGTTGGCTGTGCGGAGGAAAGAATGGATGGGTTGGTGTGTGTGTGTGTGTGTGTGTGTGTCATGATGACTAAGGAGCACAGGAGTACTTTAGTGCAGAGGAGAAATCCAAGACCCAAGTCCGTGCCTGGGGAGAAGTCTGCAACATTCTGCATAATGCTCCTGGAGCGGATGCTCCCATCCATCAGGCAGGGAAGGGACATAATTAGAAAGGAAAGAGGGAGAACAAGAGACCAAGGGTCCTGGAGCTTTCAGAGAAACTAGTTTCTGCTCTTCAGCTCCCTCCAGGTGCTATCTTAAGTAGGTCACCCTCTAGAAGTAGCCATAGTCAGGTGGGATATTGCTCTTTTCCCATGTGCTGGCTAGCCATGGCAGTAATACTTTGGATTAATTCTTACTATTCTGGTTCCTATTAAAAGCCTATTCAGAAGCAAGAATAAGACCTCATTAGAATCAGAGTGCTGAGAGAGAGTGGCATGACGGTTTGGACCACTGGGTCAAGGTCACAAAGTCTCCTCTTGTGTCATTCTATTTGTAGGGATGCTCTACTCCATTCAACTGTGGCCTCCGACTTTATGCTCTAGGGACATAGAGCCATTATAGCCATGGTCACTGACATTCTGGGTCATTTCATAGCCGTTCCCACCTATGGGAAGTTGTCAAGTTCAGTTGGTAACAGAATTCCCAGCCACAAGGTCTGAAATCATAGATCAGCTTTCAGGGCCAACACTAATACCCCAAACCGGCCCAGCCTCCACCAGATGCCAGCACCTTGCTCTTCCCATTGCTAGGGTGCTTGACCTTAACCCTGCAGGACAAGATGCTGTGATAGACCCCATTTTACAGGTGAGGAAACTGAGGCTCTAAGAAGGGAAGTGCTTCACTGAGGCCCTAGGGCCAGAAGACAGCAGAATCTGGGTCTGACCAGTGGTAGAGTCCAAGCTTGGAAGCTCTGTGTCAGTCTCCTCCCTCCTGGCCTCATAGCAGGAGCCCGGAGGACATGGGGGGCCGTCAGCAGGGGAGTGTGGGTGTAGGAAGTAGCATTCAAGGATAGGCTGAAGCTTTTCATTAGCCATACTGAGCAAGTGAACTGCCTGCAGGCACCAAGAAAAATACTCTTAGCATGTCTCAAACCACCCCTGGATCTGCTTCCATTTTCTCTGACACCGTGAAAGCTGGAGTTTGAAATGATTGGGGGCAGAAGGCCAATTAGCAAATTCATTAATAAGATTAAACCGCTCTCCTCTAATCATTTATGTGAACTAGATTTTCCTCCCTTTGTTGCAGCCATCATGGCCTGCCAGGGAAGGAATCGAGTAACTATTTAAGCATCTTCAAGTCTGTGAGGGTCTCAGACCTCCAGTGCGAGGCAGCCAATTCGGGGTTTCCCCCTGGTCTAGATGGGCAGGAGGGTTCAAACAGTTGCTGAGTGGTATCCACACCAAACAGGCAGATGCAAGAGGCTGCTGTACATTTGCAAACACATGGCATCCTTCGTTCAAGCCTGATCCTATATATGTATGTGGCACAGCTACCATGAGCACATACTTACGGCTTTGTGCTTAGGCAGACCTGAATTCTCTGCAATGCACTAGCTTCATGACTCTGGCCAGGTCACGTTGTATACATAAGCCTTCATCACCACGTAATCTAGAAGGCTGGGGCACCGATAGTAATTCCCTTCAGTATTCAGAATTAAGTGGAATATTATGTTCAAGGTGTGATCAGTACACAGAAAGAATACAATCAAAGTAGCTCATTACCCTCTGGGTTTGTGCTGGTCAAAGTATGGCCTCAGATCAGCAACTTCACCCCAGATGGGAATTTTGTAGGAATGCAGAATCTCAGGTGCCAACTCAACCTTAGAAAATCCTAAGCTGTGTGTTAGCAAGATTCCCAGATGGCTTGTAAGCCCACTGAGCTTTGAAAAGCAGCGGGCCAGAACAGGCATTGTAAAAATACATCTATTACATGACCTAAGGTGATGCATCAAGCTGAAAGGGACCTCTGGAAACCTCTGGCTCAAGCTTCTTATGATGGCTGATAAAGATGAAGAAGGAAAATGCACTGTCCATAGTCTCATGACTTGACTGTCAGTCCAGCTGACGACCCTGGGTCTGCTTGTCTTCATACGGATCATTTCATTCCTGTGGCCCTAGATTAGCATTTCTGCAACTGAGAGTTTCTTTCTTTTTAATAAAACAGGAGAGGAGCACTAGGCATACCCATTAATTTTTAGAACTTTACGCACAGGTGTGTGCCTGCATGATTTATGTGCTCCACATGGCTGGAGGAGGCTGGGGAGGCCAGAAGAGGGTGTTGAAGCCCCTGGAACTGGAGTTACAGTGGGTGACAAGCCACCATGTGGGTGCCAGGAGCTGAGCCTGTCAGTCCAGCCAAACAAGAGGACAGATCCTGATTCTACCAGCCATCCATTAGCTTTCTCCCCATTTTTTCTGCTACCTGAAGATGTGATGCAGAGAGAGTGTGAGCTTCCATCCACCCTGTTTCTAAAACAGAGATCACAACAGAGCCTGGTGGCTTGCAACTAGAGATGGCACTGAGAATACGCAGAACTTCCAAGCAGGCTGGCAAGATGGATATGTATGTGCAAAGCCTTTGAGTTAGGATGTGAAGCCAGAAAACCTAATAGAAGTTAGTGGTGTCTGAGTGGATAAAAAAAAAAAAAAATGCCCTGAAGCGTGAAAGTCAAATTCCTTTTGCAGGGTGTTGAACAGCCTCTCTCTGGGGGTAGGTACCACAGTCTCTTTCCACAGAGTTGGTCTCTGTTACAGTCATGGTATTACCCTTTGTAGAGTAGGAAACAAGGGGCTTGGAGGGGGAGTCCTGAGTGGCTGGTGATTAAGACACTAAGTCATCTCATACCAGGACAGATTCCAAGCAACGTATTCCGGCCTCTGATCCTAGGGAGAGGCTAACCACCGTGTTGCATGCTCAGCAGGTATCTCTTAAAGTACTTTCAGGGGCCCCATTGCCTTCCTTCTTTCCTCGTACACGATGAGAACTGGATTGGATTAGAACTCCAAGCCCCGTAGACCCTAATGTAAAATGATGTCATCTCTTAACTGCCCACTAACAGCTATTGAGACTATTCAAGACAAAAACAATTTTTTTTAAAAGTCAATGAATATTTGAGTTTCTTCCCATGATGACTACATTGGTAATAAATTTTGAGTATAATGTGTTGTCAAAACACATTTATTCAGTGTCTGGTGCCTCTGCTTTGATGCTGTAGGAACATCTTCAATGTGACTTTTGTCATCTCCGTATTGGAACTGGATCAGACAAGAAGAAGAAAGGTGCTCTGGACACCTACTGTGTACCAGAGGCTGTGCACAGTGTGGACAGAATAACAACAAGAGTAAAAATGACGGCTAAATAGTCCTTAGAGTAGAAACCAGAGGAGCCAGGCAAGATGTTTACATGGCTCATTGTGCCATATACATTGTGCTCTGATGCTGTCAACCACTGGAACCCTTAGGGCAGGGATTCTCAACTTCCCTGGTGCTGCTGTGACCCTTTAATACAGTTCCTTATGTTGTGGCAAACCCCAACCATAAAACTATCATTGTTACTACTTCATAACTGTAATTTTTCTATTTATGAGTCATAGATATCTGTGTTTTCTGGCAGTCTTAGGTGACCCCAGTGAAAGGACTGTTTGATCCCCAAAATGATCAGGACCCACACACAAGTTGAGAACCACTGCCTTATAGCAACCTGAGGAGAGAAGCACTTTGTACAGATACAATCTCATATACAGTGAGTACGTGTAGATAAGGAAGCTGAGGCTCTGGAAGAAGTGACTTGCCCAAGTTCCCCAGGTGCCGGCAGAAGAACTAGGAGTTGCCACCAGATCTGAATGAATCTGAAGCCTTTATCATTGAGGCTCTTCACTCTAGTAGTAACACAGAGAGGAGAGAAGCTGTAGGTTGTCACCTGACATTTCAGCAGTTTGGTTCTCTTTAAGCCTTGCAGTACCAGAGGGTGTAAACGCTAGTTCCAGACAAGAGAATAAAGAGCATGGGCTGACGAGTTATCCCTGTGTATCTGTGAGCTCTGTTTCCTCAGATTCAACCCACCTCATGTGGGAAATAGTCAGAAATGAAAGTTCAAAAGGTAAAACCTGAATTGATAACACACTGAGCACTATGTCACATACAAAGTGACGTATGGATGCTTTCTGAGGTAGCAGTAGTCACCCTGAAATGTTTTAAGGTACCTAGGAGGATGCGTGGAGGCTGCATGAAAACACTATATGTTTTGTATAAGACACATGAGCATTCTCAGGTTGTTTCTATCACTGGGTCCTGGAACCATTTTGCCAAGGCATGAAGAGTTAAGGGTATTCAGTTCACTCTTTTCTCATGAATGGCTGAATTAGGACTTGGACCCAATGCTTGGACTCAAGTACCTGTATGCTTAGTCACAGGGCTAGGCTGCATCTCATGTGTCACACGGTTGCTCTATAGAATGGGTACCACTATGGGGATCCTCAGGAGGGAGGGAGCATTTCTACCTGAGAGGTAGAGCTTGGAGAACCCAAAGATGCCCAAAGGAGGTAGCAAGAAAGTTGAACAAAAGAGCTAGGATTCAACCCAGAAGGTGGGGAGGTTAGTGACGTCCTGAGAAGAAGGAACAATGTAAGCAAAGTGGTGGAGGCAACAGGAAAAAAGAAGGCAGTGAAACCAAACGAGCTGTCTTAAGCTTTGGGGACTCAGAGGCTGATAATGGAATGGCTGTCAGAAACAGATGGGAGGAGAATGGAAGCAAAGACCAGAATCAAGTTTCTCATATTCAAGAAGGCGGGTCCTGGAGGATGGCAGATGGCAAGGGAGAAGAAAGGACTGTAGGAGGAGAGGGTGGGGTTGTCTTTTCATCCACCCAAGACATTTCCCCATGATCACATTTACTCTGTCCTCTGCCCCTTTTTCCTCCCCCTCCCCTCCTCTAAGCCATTTATTTGTTGGTTATCCACTTGACTTAACCATTGGTTGTCTTGGCCTCTTGTATGGCCATTCCTGTGAGCATGCTTGTCTCTCTAACTCCAGCATCCTTCTTACAAAACCTGGGCCTTCTTTCTGCCATTCTGAGCTTCTTGAAGCCTAATCTGGTTCTAGGCACAGAGCTGGCACTTAGTGATTTGAAGTCATATCTCAGAGTGATACACACGGACCACATTTCTAATTGCAATCATACGGCAATGGCATTCAGCATCCCTTTGAGCCCCCATAGCATATACATAGATAAAGACATCACAGAGCATTGGATAGAGCTTCTCATTCTTCCTAATGCTGCGACCCTTTAATACAGTTCCTTATGCTGCGGTGACCCCCAACCATAAACCATAAATGAAAATAACATTGTTACTCCATAACTGTAGTTTTGAACTGTTATGCATTGTAATGTAAATATCTGTGTTTTCTGATGGACTTAGGTGAGCCCTGTGAAAGGTTCATGGCCCACAGGTTGAGAACTGCTGGTCCAGCGTTTTGGGTGAGGCAGAACTGAAGGCCTGTCCTTGTTAATTGAGTTGTTGGATTCTTCCTTGTACATCAGTCTCCTTGTCTGTGATTCACAGTAATCATGGGACTCACTCACCAGCTTGTTACATGGATTGATGTAATGTAAGCGCTTATGAAGCTGTAAGACAAGCGGTGCTTGTTGATATCAGATTACCAGTCATAGTGGTTAGAATGATTTTCAAGACGGTCATGATGCTTGTGGCTAGCGGTTGTTAATGATGGCTATAGTTGGGATATTGGTAAAAACGGTAGTAATAGAGGTAGTGATGATGGTGGTGATGGAGGTGGTGTTAGAGATAGTGATGAGTGTTATAGGGATAATGTTACTGACAACGGTTTAAGTGTTGGTGACAATGAGATTAATGGAACTGGTGATGAGATGTGTGCTGTTGGTGTTGACACAGGACAACAATGTTAATAGTAATGATGATAACTGTAGTAGGGTCAGTGCTGTTGACAATGAGGTGGTGGTACTGATGGTGATGGTGGCGGCTACACAGGTGATGTGGGAAGTAAGCAAGAACAAGTCATGGTGGTGTTGGTGGAGTGACATTAGTGGTGGTAGAGGCAACGGTGGATTTTGGACAATCATCACCTTAGTACTACACTGTCTTGGGCTTCACGGGATTTCCAGCTCCCACAGATTGAGCCCCTCCTCCATATGTGTTTGTCAGGAGAAAGAGTAAGAGTAATATCCCATGCCTTGAGATTTCTTCCCTTATATAGTTGTACTTCAGGATAGATGTCATCTTGACTGTCTTCTTGACACTTGCATTCCAACACACAGCATGATACTGTGCCCAGTATGCAGTCATGTCTGCAGGAAATATCTGTGCAGTGACAGAAGATACTTGCAGAAGGACCCAGAGTGAAATGTCTCATCCATGAGCACTCCACAGTGGCTATTTGGTATCAGTTCTTTATCATCTCAAAATACACTTGCATTAGCACCAAGGCAGTCTGGGCCCTGCAACCTCTTTTCTGGCAAATTTGGAAAGCTATGCCCTGGGAACCCTTAGGTGTCAGCCTGACCTGACTCCTTGGACCTCCCCCAACCCCATCATAGCTCTGCACTAATTCTTTGATAGTTTATTACACAGACCTGTGGAGAGATGGCATCCTATACCAGTCACTTCTGGAGCATCACTGCCCCCTCCTTGCTGTGCACCAGGAACAAGAGGTATACACGGACTGGAGCTGTTTTTGGCATTCAGTCCCTGCCCACCCTAGGAGACACTGCAGAAGTGGCTTCAAGTGCCAGTGGCTCCACAGTCCACCCTCTAGGCAAGTTAGAGGCACCAAAACACTCCGTTAATTGTGTATAGATAAAAAAAAAACCAGGTTTTTAAGCATAAGATAAAGCTATGCCCTGATAAACTGTTTTAAACCAAAAATGTTATAAACATCAAAATGTATCGAATCCACTCAGCCTGTCTAACATCTCAGCTCAGCCACAGAGCTCACTGCAGGGAACTGGTGCTTTCCTCCCGTAATCTGGAGCTGGCTGGGAGCATCTTGAGAGAGTGTTATTCTGCATCTCACTGGCTCATGAAAGATCCAAACTCAAAATATGGTTTCTACTGAATGTGTGTCACTTCCACCCCACAGCCAAGCTGACGAAGCACTGAGTCAAGCTGTTATAAACCGGGGTCTGCCTGTAACCGCATGCTCGTAGTATAGCATTTGCATGGGGTTCGGGGCACATAGTAAGGGCACAAGAAAGTGTAGCCCTTGAGAATTATTATTTCTATTTCTACTGGAGAGATTGAAGCACCAACTTATGAATCAAACTGGACCTTTGTGTCTCTGGTGTAATAGGCATGGCTGTCATTTGTCTTGGGTATCTGGCCTCATAATTCTGAGCCCATGGGACGCTTCAAATGGATCACATGTTATGGAGAAAGATGAGAATAAGCCTAGGCTTTTGGACAAGGGCTATTCTGCAAAACAAGGATTTGGCTACCGACTGGTCTTAGATCGAAACCGTGCTGTGTCTTTCTCTGCCTGTGTGGCCTTAGCTTACTACTTTGGATGAGCCTTGGTTTCTCCACGAGTCCCATGAGGTTGGTAATACTGACCACATGGGCTCCTTGGGAAAATAATGGAAAATGAAGTGTAAAATGGAGCTAGGGTGAGAATTCGTCTCTCAGGCAGCCCCTGTCGGGAGGAAATGGAAAGACCAAAGTGGTTTGGGGACTAGAGCTGCCTGCAGCCTTTATATGTCCCTGGAATTGATTTACAGCTCCCCTAAAATCTTGTAACAAAACCAGGAAGAAAAGAAAGAAAAGGACGGGGAGGGGAAGGAAGAGTCTGAAAGAGAAATTGTAAACACGGGGAGCTCACATAGCTGTTATCCACCCCAAGGAAGTGGTCCACACGGGAGAGATAATTGCTGAGGTTTTTTTTTTTTTTTTTTTTTTTTTTACATGCTAGGAATGTACATGTTAACAGATGTAGAAAAAGGGAGCCAGGTAGACAGAACTCCAGCAAAGACATGGTGCAGGAGAGAAGAAGAGTGAGGGACAGGTTACAAAGCACCAACACACCTTCTGCAAAGGGTGGAAACTGAGGCAGGGCAAACCCTCGCATTTTTAATACCACACAGGGGCTCCATGCGTCAAACAGTAGTTCTTCTTTAAATGGCATTTGATGTGTGCACATGTGTGGAGAGATAACACATGCTACTGCGTGGCTCACAACAGACCCTGTGCTGGGCACTTCCCCTACATCGTCTCACTTAATGCCAGTGCCACCCCACGAGACAGAGTGTTGCCATCTGTAATTCAGAGGTAAGAAAATGGAATCTCAGAATAGAGACGTGAGGAACATTCTGAGGTCACGTAGCTGGGGAGGGAAGGAGCAGTGTTTGCCCCCTTAGATCTGAGATTCTGTACCTGCCACCAAATATTTGGAATTTGGGGAAGATGGGGCTTGGGAATGGTGTTTCCTACAAAACCCGAAGGACCGGGAGGTCAAACGCCAGCTCTGATTGCCAGATCTCCCGTTCCTTCCCTTTCCCTGGGCCCTCACACATCATTGAAATTGACAAGGCAAGAATCTTCTTTCTCTCCTATTCCCTCCTTTTCTGGCTGACTTCCAAAATTTCCAGGAAACCACAAACCAGCTCAAAAGATAAAGGCTTCGTGAATCTCCCTGCCTAAGCATGGCATCTACACGCTCTCCCCATGGTTGTCCTGTCCCCACCATTGCTCTACCATGCCAGGAGACAGATGCTGCACTCCAGACTGCCACTGTTGCCCCTCCCCCTGATTCAGAGTCTCTCCCTGTGATGACATGCACAGACTCAGAAGGCAGGAAGCCTTCATGGACCATATATGATCTTGAGTTAAAGCCTACTATATTTGAGCCTCAGATTCATTGTTTGTAAGATAAGGATGCAACCTCCCTTCTTGGAATGCTGCGATGGAGGATACCTCTTCAATAGTGGGCATGCATTTGAGGGTTAAGAATTATTTGTGTTGCTGAGGTTTGGCCAGACTCTGAACTTGACACAGTCAGGTTCCTCTACAATCACAAGTCTAACGACTGTAAGAAATATGACAATTCTTGGCGTGTGTTGTCATCCCCTCATCCATTACTCATGGCAGATATTGAACACCCGTCACAGAACCTTTTCCTTCTGTATACAGTGTGACCTCAGGATCTTTCTTGACAGCGCTCTACGCAGATGCTACCAACTGGGGGAGAGGGCAACATTATCTGTGTTCCCGTCCTGACTAAGTGCACATTTCCAACTCCTTCAACTCTGCACAGCTGTCCTGTTGCTCTCTGCAACCCATGCTCCCTTGTGCATATGTGTGTGCATGTGTGCGGTGTGTAGAACTGCCCTTCAATGTTGTAAGAGCATTTTAGTCATGTGTGAGTTTGTCTATTTGTACAAATCCCCAGCCTTTCAGAATCCCACCAACCACGTCCTATTTATGACTCAGGACCCACAAGCAGCATCAATCTGGGAGAGAGAGCCAGCTGGAAAAAGTGACATCTGCACACAGCACACACCCTCAGTCACCTCTGGGAGTGAGCTATGAGGTGGTGTGTGAATGTGAATCTGAACTCTTTCAAAATATTTAATGCTCAGATTGGCTGACAACTGTCCTCTCCAGAGGGAGACGTAGAGTAATTTATACTTTAGACCCAACAGCCCTGGCTGCCATAACAAATAAACCTCAAAGTTTCAGTGGCTTAATTAGTAAAATTTCATTGACCATTCCCTAGGACAATGTCTGCGTCTTTCCAATGCATGCAGCTTTCTTCCACAAAGGACCAACTCCCAGCCTCCTTCCGCCTGTCATTCCATCAACCCAGGGCCTCTTTCATGTCAAGGAAAAGGTTGGGAAATGACACCCCATTTTATAACCACTTTTGTAGCCTAGAAGAGGCAAACATTACTTGGCCTCACATTCCTCTGAGGGATCACACTTCCCAGCTCCATCTAGTTGCAGTGAGGGAGAAAAAGTCTGACCCATGCCCAGCCCTAGAACAACCCACCTAGGAGAAGCATACAGTGGGAGAGGTGAGCAAGACCACACATCCAGGTCTGCCACAAACAGTAGCTGAGGGATGACCACTAAATCAGTTGGGTCCTGTTGGGACTTTCCAGAATATGAGTTCAGATGTCACTTGGTCAGCCTAGATAGCTCAGGAAGCAGATGTCAACAGAAAAAGATTTATACCAAACCTCTTGGGACAAAAGACCTATATGATCATGCCTCCATCTGCAGAAGGAGAGGCAGCAGACGGCTAGAGCCCAACGCCATTAAGCACCCCAGTGGTTCACCCAGCATCCCCATAAGTCTAAGATTGCACATTGCCTCAGAGAGAGGTGATGCTGGTCCTGGCAGCTTTGGCATCCTGGTTCTGTACGCTGTGTTTTCTAGCATGGTCTCATGATCCGAGTTAACGGGAGTATTCTCCTAACAGATGGGACCCTGCTGGATGTGCCAGCAAAATCAGGCTTCCGAATCTCCCGGCTGTCTGCCAGAGGCTGGGGAATTCGCCAAGGTAAATGCCACCTTGCGAGGTCTCTGGGAAGCGGCCAGGAGCATCTCCTGTGTAACACTCAAGCCCCTCACGAGGCTGTTCTGGCCGGCTATACGCACTCGGGAGCCACATCCATGGCTCAACTCTGCTTCCAGCTGTAAGCGGGGCTTCCTGACAGCTCTGGAAGGAAGAAAGCAGAAAGGGGAGGAAGCAAGAGAAACGCAACCCAGTCTTGGAGTCTCCCTCCAAAGCAGATCTCGTGAGAACCTCTCCGTACAAGACTTGGAACAAAGGAACGCTGGCGCTTTGATTATCGTATCCGCGGCAGTTGTTGAAATGCCTCTGACACTCGCCAGCGCCTTAGTAAGAATTATAATTACATTGGAAGACCCCAGGCGACCGAGTAAACTGATTAGCTGCTTGTGCAGAGTTGATGGATTTTTTCCCCCTCCCTCTGGGTCATAAATAGGGCTGTGGGAGATGGTGGGGACCCTGTAGGTGGGAGTCGTCCAGAATGGAGCTGTGTACATCCAGGAAGTCAAATTGACTGGTGCTGACAGGTTCCCCCGGAGCCTCTATCTGACAGGTGCCCACCTGCCCCCAGAACAGGCTGCATGGGCTCCCTCCCCCACCCCACCCCCGGGGTTGTTGGTTGATCCTGTGCAGATCAAGAGCCAGGTAGAATAGGCTGCTGGTGGCTGGGAAGCCCTCCCCCAGGAAAGTCGAAGCCTTCTGCCAGGTATAATTATTGTATGGATAATTACACAATTCAGAGCCTGCTGGAAAACCCTGGGCTGGAGCCAGAGTAGAGAGGCAGGGTTTGGGGACTATGGCCGCTTGCTGCGTCTCAGAGTTGAGTCTGAAAGAAGAGAATAAACCCTCCCCCTCCTAGTTATCCTACCTGCCAGGACTGTGGCTTGAAGAGTAGAAGAGAGGCAGAGAGTGGATGAGTTCCCTCTTCCTCTGCCCATTCTTTCACCAGAGGTGGTGCCCAGAACTACAACCCCAACCCTCAATCCCTTTTCTGTCCTCTCTTCAGTCACCCTCTTTCTGGGACACCTCATCCTGCCTGAATGCTAATGATACAGAATACTTCACAGCACCTATCCGAATGCTAATGATACCGAATACTTGAGCACCAATTTTGCCCCTGGGCTTCAGCCATGCATCACTAGTGACAACTAGGCGTTTGCTGCTGAGGGTCTCAGGCTCACCAGGCCATGTCTGTCCTCTCTCCATCTTCTCAACACGCAGCACCCATCCTCCCAGAACCCCAGCTAGGACTCAAGAATCTTTCTTACCTTCTCTTGCACCTGAAGCCAAGCCATTATAGCTCTGTATCACACCTCGCTCTCCCTCCTTCTCTCTGTCTCTCTGTCTCTCTGTCTCTCTGTCTCTCTGTCTCTCTCTCTCTCTCTATATATATATATATGTGTGTGTGTGTGTGTGTGTGTGTGTGTGTGTAGATAGATAGATAGATAGATAGATAGATAGATAGATAGATAGGGATATA
>NC_022014.1:55314120-55325998 GCF_000317375.1 Microtus ochrogaster | reverse complement strand
TATATGTGTGTGTGTGTGTGTGTGTGTGTGTGTGTGTAGATAGATAGATAGATAGATAGATAGATAGATAGATAGATAGGGATATATTAGATAGATAGATAGATAGATAGATAGATAGATAGATAGATAGATAGATAGATGATAGAAATTAGATAGATATATAATATTCTGTGTCTCTATAAATCACTACCTGCCTTTTCTCTTCAGCTCCACCTACAAAGTCACCTTCAGGCTTCTTGGGAATCCATGGCTTTCTTGAAGTAGCCTGTTTGTTTTTTCCATATCTTCTTAGAGATCAGCCTCCCAGTGACTCCAGGTCTGTCTTGCTGAATGCAAATCTGCTGTCTCTTCCTGTGCTTGGCATCCTTACCACCTGTCACCTGCAGCACCTGCTTTACCTCTTTAGGCTGTGCCCAAGGCCCTCCCCAATCTGCCTGTGTGCCAGCCCAGCTGCTACCCGCATTTCAGCTCACGCTATCGGATGCTACTTACCTCAGATTCTCATGAATGTTTTAGTCGTGCCCGAAAATTCAACGATGGAGTAGAAGACGCTAAGAGTAAACATTCTAGGCTCTGGAGCCAGACTGAAAATGATTATATCTTGCTTCCTACTATTGCTAGCTAGCCTTGTTGACCTGGGCCACCCTGTGCTTCTTTCTTCTGTTCTGTCACATAGAAATTGCAGTGATAAAAGAACTATCACATACGGCTGTTATTGGGAAGCTTCAGTAACCTAACTCCCATTAAGCACTCAGAACATAATTAGTGCAGGGTAACTATGTCTTCGAGTGTTTGCCGCATATCCTGAATAGATGCTCGAGAAATGTCAAGCCCAGAGGAAATTAGATTCCAGCCAGTATGCTTTCCAGGCTGAGGTGTGAGATGGAAAGGAACTTCTTTTCCCGGCCATCCCAGGTGGTGACTCCCCATCCTAGTCCAGTGCAGGCTACCTGAGGCTTGGTGGACCTGATACAGTGAAGGCTGCTGTCTCCAGGGGGCCCCCATTCTCTGAATTTGCCAAGGAGGACAGAGATTATTCTCCTCCAGAACCATGGCTCGGAGAAGTAGATCGTGGAAAGAAGGGAATGTCTGCACCTCAGTTGACTCTGTCTTATAGCAATGAAGGGTCTTCTGTTGGCAAGAGTGGTTGGGAAAGTTTCTGTCCATGATCTTTGCTGGACACTGAGGACCGGCATCGGCTCTGGACTGCCCAATATGCTGGGTCCCCACTTTGTATACAAGATTGGGTTAAGACTCCAAGGCCAAGAACCAGGCTTCTGGGTGTTATTAGTGGCTCCTGGTGGCCGAGGGTCTCAGACAGAGGGTGTAAGAGCCCACATGAGCAGGCTGCCTGCTACTAAGCCCAATGCCATCACTAAACAGTTAGGTCAACCTGAACAAACTCCTTAACCATAACCTTGCTAAGCCTGTTTCCTCTTCTGTAAAATGAAGAGATTTATAATACCCTGCCCTAATGGTTGGCACGAGGAAGGAGCCTGCAAAAAGCACCTGCACTTTAGCAAGGTTCCATGGACTTCTGGGAAACACTGCAGTGTATGTTGGGGGGCCAGCCTCTGAGCAGGGTGCATGCACGTTCCCCACCTCAGATGCAGAGGCAGGAAGAAATACCTCCCTGCAAACTAGGCGTGCATCTTTGCTGATTGGCAGTTTTTCCTCGAGTTAATTTGGGAGCCTGTGACCTTTCCTGTCGTGTGCGTCTCTGACTCAGACTGCAATATTGCAGCGCCAGCCAAACATGTGACAAGCCCCTTCTCCTCAGGCGACTGAGGAGGAGCAGGGGTATTCTGGTAGCTTCTTCTGAGGTGGGAGTGGGGCAGAGACAGCCATCTGACTCCATGGGGTCTGTCACGGGAGCAATTATGAAATGTATACCACGTCTTCTCAGCCAGGGGAGAGAGTGATAGTTCAGGTTATATGGGCTGGGTCTCCCTCCTGAGTCCATGAATTAGAAACCACACTCCCATACCCTGCTTCCATGTTCAGAGTCTCTAGGGAAACGGGATGGCTGAGAATCAGAACCAGCAGGGGTGTTTCTCTGGAGTGACAGATTTCACAGCCATGCTTGATGATCCCCCATGCACCACATCTCAGCTCAATCTGCAGAGTTTCCTAAGAGTGGTCCCACGGAGGTGTAGATCTTAGCCACAGCTAGGGGCAAAAGCTGCCGGTGCAGCCCAGCAGTTCTGGGTCAATTGCTAGGGACTCTGTGTCCTAATTTGTTAATCTCGGTGGCTGCAAAGTGGGAAGACTCCTTCAGGACTGAGAACAGAGTCTAGCCATACTCACTCAGTCAGTCAAATCTGTTGTCTCTATCCACCCTCCCTGGCAACACGGCTTCTACAGTTGAATACAGACGGGCGCCAGGCAAGGACGGTGTATGTATAGAGGGGGGTCCTGATGGGTTTCAGCCTGGCTTTCTGATCTTCCCAAGCTCCGTGGAGCTGGCTGGCATCAGAGATCGAACATTTTCCTCCACGTCACCTATACACCACACTCAGGTTACACACATTTGGAATTGGGACAGATGCCCAATGTAATGGGCTATCTGTCCTTCTGGGTCTCAGAGTTTTACTGGATTTGGAAAATCGGTAACAAAACCTGGAGAATGACATCTGGGAGAGACGACTAAGCTATTGTCCCTCTTCGCTTGTCCCTCCTGTTTGGAATGCCTCTGTCTGGCCTGGCACCCACACCTTCCACTTTACCCAGTGCCTCCTGCACTTTGGGATACATCGCAGGCAGGTCCATCATTCATCCCAGAGCTAACTTAGGTGAGCTTGCTCCTTGTTCCAAACTCCCTCACAAGCAGTCCAACACAGAGCTCTAAGCCATGACACACTGAGATCAAAAGCCAAACCTCTACACCAAAGTCTCTGGCATATGGCAGGAACTGAAGTTAGATACATTCCTACTTGCAAGTATTTTGCTTTGCAAGAAAACAACAACAACAACAACAAAGACACGAGGGTAGCAAGAAGGCTTAGCCGGTAAATGGGTTTACCACCAAGCCTGATGACCTGAGTTCAAAGCCTGGGACCCATACGGTAAATGGAGAATCAACTCCCGGATATTGTCCTCTGGGATGCTGCACATACTCAGTAGCACACACAACTCCCTACCTTGCCTCCCTCCAAATAAATAAATGTTTAAATGTTTTTAGTGCAGTGTGGGCCCACAGTGCAGAAGTCATGAATCAACTGAATGAAGTAATATTTGCAGAGCTGAGGTAAACTGAGTCTGCCCAGGCTGTTGGCCCAGAGAAAACATGGATCCAAGCATCAGGAGGACATGGATGAGAATTCTGGCACTGACCCTGTACCTTTGTGAAGCTTTCATATACTGCCTCCCATTGCAAATCCTCTATCAGCTCATGGTGGGGTTGGGAGGATATGAATGCTCGCAGCTCTTGTGAGGACCCAGTGTGTGGCATAGCCGTTTGCCATCAGCAGCCGCTCATAGCCGTGGCAGGACCAGGCAGCTCTGTTGGCATTGGCCTTTTAAACTGTTCAGGAATACTCTGTAACCATAACAGGCAGCTGCTGGTTATGTTATGGTGGTACCCTCTGAGAGTGTGTCTCCTGGAGACCTGTGTGTGTAGGATGTTGTACTGTAAGTTTGCATTATTCAGACACACTCACAAACTCACCCCGTTCATGCACATCTCAGGACAACTGTATTCCATCTATTTGTCCTTGGGTTCCTAGTAACTCTGAGAGTATTTTTTTTTTAAAAAAAAAAAGCAAATGTGTTTATTTTAAGAGTCATGATGTAACTAATGTCACGTAGCATTCATTTTCAGGAAGCAAAGTTGATATTAATAGATTTATAAATGAGCATCATCTTGCAATTATTTACATGAACATTTTAAAAGGGTCGTTCTTCTTTTCAGTTACCCTTTATTGCACATCAGGAGGGTCAGGGCATGGTATTTGTGAGCTGAGGATTTGAAATGGCTTGAGAGTCCTCTGGGAGTTGCAGGGTTTGCCTGCCAGAGATAGTAGATGACTTTGCCTGAGGACTGTCCCAGAGGACACCTACATCCAGCTAGACAATTCTACCCCGAGTTGGCTCTAGAAACCAAGGCTCAGGATCCCTACTCTCTTTTCCCAACTATCCCTCTTGGCCTCACGTTGTTGTGCCCAGTCCCAGTCAACAGCTCCCGTGTGTTCAAGATAAGCTATGTGTGTGAGGGGCTTCTCCAGGGAGTTGGATAGGGTTTGGAAAGCCCGCGAGAGCCATATAGCATCCCCCAGCACCAACTAGATTGAAGCAGGGAGCTGCTGGCCACACTGCAGCTCAGCTGAAACCTTCTTTTTCTGTAGAGATAGGGCTGCCCTTCCTGTCTGGTACGAACAGTAAATGAGACATGTTGTATTGAGTGCTGGGGCACAATGTAGGCTCAGGAAAACTAGTTCCTCCCAGAATGGCTCAAAAACGGAACTACCAAGAAATACCTACGTGGTTGATGTTGCTGGGCTTTGGAGAAGTAAGGCTAGGGATGCTGGGCCGGCAGAAACTAAATGTGTCACTGCCTTCTTCAAGGACATGAGGTTTCTCCAACCTGAATAATTGTCAGTAGCTGTCACTACTCCTGCTTCTGTCATCAGTGCACCCCCTGTGTCCTTTAGGGACACCTGTGATTGTTCTGTGGTTACTCTCGTTGTGTGGGTGACAAACATCAGACTTGCGCAGGAGATTAGCAATGCTGCCCAGAGTTACAGCTTATAAGTGGTAGACACCGGATTTGAACTTATGCCTTAGGACTCTAGACTGGAGACTTTTGGCCTCCCAACTTCACCCGTCCACTCTTGTTTTTCTGGACTCAAAGCTTTCGGTGTCCTTTAACCTACTCCTTTGTCATTTGGCACCCTTCCTTGAATAGTTCCCCCAGGACTTCTGCTGGGTGAGACCCATCTCTGCATCACCAATGTCACTAAGCTCATTGTGCAGTACTATAGGTACGCTGAAGCATGGGCTGGCACCTGGTACCCTGCACTTCCATCAAAACCTTGTCTTCCTCACTCCAGGTTTTTTCTGATGTTAGTGAAATGAGGACCACCTGAGGTGGCGAGGTTCCTGGGACGCTCAAGCCTCAGGCAAAACTTGGCACATTTCAGAAATGCCTACTTCAATTCATGACATAATGAGACCAAATTGTCCCCTGGCAAGTCCGCTAGTAACAATTATTCCTGTCTTTGGAGAGCCATCCTAAGGCAATGGGAGCTTCTGATCTCACAATCAGCACACTTTGTGATGCCGGCCTCCTCCTAACCAGACATTTTAATCATTTGCTTTGTGAAGAAGCAGGATCAGTTCCATTGCCCTGGAGAGAGGGAGGATAGGAATGCAGCTTGTTTTCTGTGCCCGTAGCTCAGCTCAGGAGAGCCAGCAATATATGAGTCCCCAGCTCCCCAGATCCCCAGCCCCACTCCTCACAGAGGAAGCCGGCCCTTAAAGTAGATTCATTCCCCGGAACCCTCTCCAGTTACAAGCAACCCCACACTGCCCTGGCTTTCTCTGGATCCAACTCACACCATTTGCCACAGCCTCCTGGCCCCGGTCCACTCTCTGATGCCTCACTGCCAAGCCTGTGCACAGGCAGTTCTCCATCCTGGAACATCCATGCCACCTCCACCCTTCCCCATCTGCTCAGCTCCTCTGTGGTGTCAGGGTTGAGTTCCTGGGTCACCTGCTGTAGGAAACATTCCTTGATCTTCCTTTTTCTGGTCCTTAAGTGACCCTGATCGTAGAGACTGGCACCTCATTTTTTTTTTACTCATAGTCTGCACACTCAGATCTGGGTATACAAGCAATTCTGCTTTTTTTATTGCTCACAACTGACCTTAATTTCAGCATCAGGTATGTGTTCTTGTCAAAACAAGTGTGGAATCCTAGCAACTCAAGATCCCCTCCTTCCTCCCTGGAGCCATACTTCTAGATGAGATAATGTCTTGCCGTCTCAGGCACTGACAAAACATGGTACATGTAGGTGTTGGCATCTCCAGAGACGCAGCTTGTTCTGTGCTCAGCTCAGGAGAGCCAACAATATATAATGACCCATATCATCGTACACCCCTGGGGAAGTCTCGTCATTTCAACTCAAGACCCCTTCAATCTGTTTATATCTCTCATACTCTGACCCTTTTGGACTTAAGGAAATTCTGAGCTTTTGCAAGACAGTCCGCTGGTACCTGTTAGGCCCGTTGGCATAGATACCCCTGTAGACACCACAGTGCTGTTATGTGATGCCCCTCTGTTCTCTGACCCATACTCCATGCCACCATAGAGGTTGTCTGTCCTATCATGAGGACGCGGCTGGAGAGAAAAGTCATTCACTCTTCCAGTAACCCCAACAAACACATAATCTTCTTTTCTCTCTTTTTCCTTCCCCTTCCTTTCTCCCCCCTCCCCTTCCTCTTCCTTCTCTTCTTTCCCTTCCTCCTCTCCTCATCTTCTCTCTTCCCTGCTCTCCCGTTCCCTTCTCTTCTTCCCCACCCCCAACCCAGGCGCATTTCTGTTGAGGATCAGGGAGAGAATGGTGAGTTGGGAGTTTCTTCCACCACAATGCTTTCTAGAATCCGTCGCTTTTCCCCAAGTCCTTCAAATCCTGGGTCTTGGAATGCAGAGAGCTGAGGAAATCAAAAGCCTTTTCTCTCTAGCTTTGGTCTAGATCTGCAGTTGTCCAAGTCTGTTCAGAAGTCAATGGGCACCTTCTGTGCTCTCTACTTTCTGAAGGTAGTCAGCGTGGAACTCCCTGCCTTTGCCCAGGGAAGGGGTGGGGTTGGGTGTAGGGTACCAAAAGAGAACAGTCACGTTCAAGCAGAAGGGCTTCCAGTGCTGGCAGCAATCTGGCTTTGTATTTGACATCTCATTGTAGTGCCTGGACCTCGTGAGATGCCGATCTATCACCTTCTTGTGTGGTGGATCCGTCACACCATACCGCTAAGCCCAGATTTCTTCATCTCTAAAGTGGGAGTTAGAAGCCATCTACACAAGTCTGCAGTGACCGTGACCCTGAAGCCACTCAAGTCTTAGCTCTTGGTCTGATAGAACTCAGACTTTGAATCCCAAGATTGCTGTGCAGCAAGTTCACATTCCAGCTCCTGGACTGCAGGTCTGAGAAGCCACACAGCTCTCCCCAAAGCCAGGCTCCTCTAGAACAGGGCATATGCAAACACTCTGATAAAGCATAAATAACTATGCTTCCAGCAGAGAGTGGAGGCAGGAGGGTGCTTCACTAGGCTGGATGGGCTAGCCGGGTTCTGAACCACCAGTGTTTTCCAATTTATATGTTGGTTCAGAAGCATCAGGAGGAGCCGAGCCCTGTCCTGCCTTAGAGCCTCAGATGAGGTAGAGGTGACTTGAGCCTGCAGGGCGAGGCAAGATTTTCTGGGAGTCAGGTCTCAGGTGTCACCCTCCCACCAGCCCGCAGTGGTGCCCCAGAGCCCAGCGGCACCTGTGTACAGTGGCTGTGCTGATTGCCTCCGTTTCTCTGCAGTCTGATGAATGTGTTTCCCCCCTCGGGCAGTAGCCGCTTCATTTGTTTGTTCTAGTTCCTGTTTCTCATTAGCTGCTAAATCATCCCGATGGCTCAGCCAGCAGGGGCTGCACAGACTGCAGTCCCAGTGCGGTCCCAGACACTTGGCAGGGGTCAGGAGCAGGGGTGCTTGTCCAGCTCTGCCTTGGATGCTGTCCCCACGCAATGTCCCAGCCTAGGCTGCCTCCTGCATTGAGCATTTGGGGTTTCTGTGATGGATACTTGAGGAGGGATGCACTGTATAAGCAGAAGAGATTGTTTAGCCCACAGTTCTGAAAACGGCCTGCTTGCCGGTACAGTCCCAAGGCGGCACAAGCAATCACAGAGAGGCGAGGGGTCTATATGTGTGTGTCCTCTGATCTCTCTCTCTCCTTATGCAATCAGGAGGCTCCATCCCGATGACTTATCTAGTCTCTGTTTCCCACAAAGGCCTCACCACTGAGCACCACAATCAGATTATTTTCCCATTCTCCCAGAGCTTCATAGTGGAGAGTTTCAGAGGGAACAGATCACATCCAAACCCTTAACGCTGTCTTCCCCAGAGACCCATTGAGGGGAAAATGTGTTATTAGAAAAAGGGCCAAACCTCTACTCTCGGGAACAAACAGAGCTCTGTCCCATCCTCCCTCAAGAACTGCCTGTTTCTGCCCAGGCTATGGCAACACTCTTTCTTCCATTCCTCGGGTTGGGCAGGCTGGAATCTGACCCCGCCTCTCTTGTTTTCCTCCGTGACTGTCACCCTCGATGAACCCAAAGGTCACACTAGCACCCCAGCCCTCCCTTGCCCCTTGCACTTGCAAAGGCCTTACTCAAATTAAACACCTGCTTTCCATGTTTATTCAAGAAGTGGGAATTAATATCTTGCTAAATCTAACTCAAACATAATTAAGAAGGTAAATCTATTTTTGAGGGGGGAAAAAAATCTCATCGCTCATCTGCAGACCAAATAAATAAGATTCCAACATTCCCAGATCTGTAGCTGTGGGTTTGGGGTCAGGGAAGCAGGGCTGCTTCTCATAGAGAACAGACCACCAGGGTGAGAAGGGGCCCAAGCAATCATCGCAATCCCTACCCTCCAATATCCCATGTAGGCATGAAGTTCAATCTTGTCCGGCGTGAAATGAGATTAGTAATAGAGACCTCAGGTGCTGTCTCAGGTTTGCTCACAGCTAGGAATATAAACCGCACAAAGGAAGGATCTTGCTCGTTCCCTGCTGCGTCACTGCCCCTCACACACATCAGACAGGAGCTGAGCCTTCAGTGAGGATGATGCAAGCCAGAGAGTGGTCAGAGAGTGGTTGTGGCTTGTCCAGGGTCACATAGCAAACCAGAGTGAAGACTTGACTCAGGCTGAGGACTCCTGGGTTCTAATCTACATGTTCTCTCTCCCAGCTTCTGGCAAGATATTGGCTTACCATCTCATCCCACCAACATCCATGGTCTGTGTGGCTTTGGACGCAGCCTTACCTTCCCTACCTCAGTTTTCCCAGCAGCAGGATGGGTATGTCATTAGACAAAGGCCCAAATGCTCTACCCTTGGGAAAAAACAGAGCCCAGTTCCATCTTTCTCAAGAACCAACGATGTCCTGCAATAGCCTATCCTCCCCAACCTTCAACATCTCCCTCTCCTTCAGATCCTCCCCTCCTCCGCTCTACCAAGGGATCAATGAGGCTAAGCATGTCCCTGCTGTTAGCCCAGGTCCCTCTGACCCCAGTCAAGCTGAAGTGAAGAGGGGAAAGGGATGCAGTGTCCCTTCCTGCCCCCACACACTTGAGAGACCCTAAGGTGTGTGCTGCCCCTGCGGTCTGGTCTGTGATTTAAGTCTCCTCTCCTCACCTGCAGTGCGCAGAGTTAAAAATGACCTTGGCAGGCAGCCTTGTGTAGCATCTGTCTAGAAGCAGAGAGCAGTCAGAGAAAACCCACTCTGAAGTCTGAACGGCTGCCGGGGTGGGGAGGGCAGCCAAGGAGCGGGTGGCTTCAGGGATATGTCTCCAGGGCGATCAGCAGGATGGATTGAGGGAAGTCACACTGGGCAGCCCTGCCGCGAAAAAATCATTGCTGGAGGAGAGGCCGTATCCCGCAGTTTCCCTGGAAGGTGGCTTTGTGAACTGAAGTGTGGGTTCATTCCTAGGCCAGCGCTACCAGGGAAGATAGATCGCCAGGGCCACCTGTGTGCCACATGCTGCCTCACTTGGATTCAGTCAGAGATGCCACCTCTAGGCATAATTTGCTTGTGCTTCTGTCCTAACAAGGCAAGATGGTGCTGAGGGATAGAAACAGCCTGGTCTTGGGGACACCTGGCCTGGTGTCTAGAGGCCTGGTCCTGGCAGTTGTGCGTGTGACTTTGAATGGGTCACTTTACCTCTTCCTGTGTACATGATACGTTAGCTATAAAATGAAGAAAATGAATCCTAACAGGGGGTGTAGCTCAGTGAGTGAAAGTAGGCTAATGAGTAAAGCCAGCAAGTTCTATCCTGGGCAACCAATGTCACCCCACTGAGCCTCAGTTCCCCTGTGTATGACACGGGCATGCCTTAAGTGCCTGCTTTCTCCTCTTCCCCCTTGGATTGAACATTCTCCGCTTGTCCTTGGGATCTGTTCTATGCTGCCTTTCTACAGGCTGAGCTTGGAAGACAGAGCCGGGAGGGCCCTGGCAATGAGCCCTCTGTCTCCTACAGCTGTTTGCTAAACAAAAACACCAGCAGCAGTGTAGAGACAGGAGTGTGGCATTGTCGGCTCTTCTGAGGGCTCCAGTGGGCTAGTCATGTTCCTGGGCTCCTTCGGTCCATCCTCTCTTGCTGGTTCTTGGTGGAAAGCCTGCTACCACTGCTGGGGTATCGAGGTGCTCAAGCACCCACTCTTTCTATCCTGGGGCAACTGCATTGTCTATGTGCTTTATCTACACATCCCCTCCTCTGCACAGTCCCTTCATTACACTGTCCTCAAATTATCCGCCGTGAGTAAACCATTGTGTCTTGCTGAGACCCTAACTGAAGGAGCTGTCCCCTCTGGCCCCAGACTTATCACCATTTAAAGCAAGAATAACTAACAGTGTTGAGTTCAGCTCTGTGGTTACCTCTCCTGGCCAGACAGCCCCCACAGCCAGAAACCACTATTATGGCCTGTCCCATTTATTGGATAAAGAAATTTAGGCTTTGAGAATGGTTCTCAGTTGGGACCATCACCTCATGATGAGTGACACCATGACAGGGTGTGATGGCTGTCCTCAGCCCCTCCTCTGCAAGAGCAGAGAAGCTAATGAAACCCTGTGCTTGAACCCCAGGGCATGAACTTTCACTTCTAAGTGACCTTTCCACAGCCATTCTCAGGCACTTGTCAGACCAGATCTTGACTTCATAATTAAACAGGGGTGATCGATCAGCCCCACATATCTTGACGTGACAGATACACAGCGGATGGTGTATTAACCCATTTCTGTTACTGTGGTACAACTCTTGAGTCTGGAAAACTTATAGAGAACTTTGCTTTGGTTACTGTTCGGAGGCTAAAACCCCGACAGTGTGGTACTGACTCTTAGGAAGCCCCTTCCCCCAGCTGTATCACCTCTTGATGAGTGACACCGCAAAGTAGGAAGCCAGAGGAGGGGTTGGGAAGAACTATGTTAATTTTTTTCTAAGGACAGACCCTCAGTGACCTAATGCCCTCCCACCAGGCTCACCTCTTAAAGGTACCACCAAAGTCTTAACGTCACCACTCCAGGGATAAAGCTTTGAATCCATGAATCCTGGGGACAAACTGGAGTGGTGCTTTAGTCTCTGTGGCCCCATCCTCCTCTGTTCTTACTGCTCCAGTGCACGGACCCTGACATTAGCATCCTCTGGGTTGAGAACCATAGGTCTTTCCACAACAGTTGCTCCTCCTCGGTCATCTCTACCTCCACCCTTACCCATACCCAGCCCTCTTTCCAGAAACCCCCTTTGCACCAAGTTACGTCCTTGGCCAGAAGATTAATAATATTGTGCTTCTGTGGGATGCTCTAAGTCCATGGAGGAAGCAGGCTTCAAGCAGTAGCCCCAGGATGCTTAGTGCTCCCTCAGATGAGTGTCTGCCTTCCTCCTTCCAAGGGAAGATTTATGTACTTATGTGCCTCTATAAATGCCTATGTTTCCTTATTCATTCATTTATTTAATCAGCATTAATGAGTCAGTTTGGGGCCACTCTTTCTCACCATCCTTTAGTGAAATTCTCATCCACTGGTTCTCACTAAATGACTCGCAGCTCCCAGTCTCTGATCTGCCTCCTCTCCCTCTCTCTCTCTCTCTCTCTCTCTCTCTCTCTCTCTCTCTCTCTCTCTCTCT
>NC_022014.1:55283506-55314020 GCF_000317375.1 Microtus ochrogaster | reverse complement strand
TCTCTCTCTCTCTCTCTCTCTCTCTCTCTCTCTCTCTCTCTCTCTCTCTCTCTTTCTCCCTCTCTGCCTTAAATGTCACTTGCTGATCATTTACAGGTCCTGTAGCCCTGGCCTCTGACCAATCTCTGTCCCCCGACTTCTCTCTCCCTCTCCCACTCCTCACCTCTCTTCTAGATCAAGTTCCTTCTTGCTGCCAAATTTGCCTTCTACAAGTCACATTAACTATTGCGTCAGGAGTCATTCCTCAAGGCCACACCTGCTCAGGACCCCAACGCCCTCCCTTAGCCCACCTCCCTGCTGTGGTTGTGGCTTCTGGCTCTTCCGCTGACAGCAGGCTCTTTCCTTGCTTCAGTCTGCAGATCCTCCAATAGCTAGCCTTTCTGCTTGCTATTTAGGTCTTAGGAAAAAGTGATCCCTCTTCCAAGAGACCTTCCCTGACTACTCCATCTGAAGTCTTACCTTGACATGCCTCCCCTCTCCTCACTCGGTGGTACTCCTCCCACGGCACACAGCCCAAGCTAAGCATCAGCTGGGTCTGCTGGCTTCCTCGTCTATGCCTGGCAACTTCATTAGTCTTCAAGCCCCAGAAGAGCAGGCATCTGAGCATCCTTTTTCCCCATTGTATCCGGCACAGCTTGAGTTCCTAGCAAGTAACTCAGTGAGGGTTATTTGGTGCATTTTCTGTTGCAATAACAAAATAACCAAGACTGGGTGTTTTATAATCAATGGGAATTTAGACGTTTATGGAACTCACGGGTCTGGAGGTTGAAGAGTCCATGAGCATGGTACTGATGTGTGGGGACGCCTCCTGCCCTGACCCATGTTGGAGGACAACATGTGCTCGAGCAGGCTTGACAGAATCCCCTTTCCTCTTCTTATAAAGTCGCTGATCGGCAGAGGGCCTGCATGGCTTCATCTAATCTTAACAAGTCTTTGAAGGCCCACCTTAAAATACCATCAGCCTGTGGATTGGGAGATTAAGTTTTTAACACCCAGATTATGGGCAGACATGATCAATCCATAGGAAGGAGCCAGTCCCCAGTACTAGCAGGGTGAATTGGATTCTTTGTTTAGTGGTCTGGTCTTTGCTAGAACTTTAAGTGTGTCTTCCAATTCCAGCTCAGTGTGTTCTCGGTCATGTTGGATATTAGCCCTTGGGGTGAACAAAAGCATAGCCCTTGTAGTGCCCTCAAGTCCAAACTGTAATGAGACTTGACTTAACAACAGAAATAAAGGGATTGTCCACTAACCTGGGTATTGATCCCAAAGACACTGTTTTCTCATGTGTGGGCGGGTCTGTCTACTTTTAAATGCTTCCCTATTGAGTTCCAAAGGAAACCTCTTCCCGCATTCCCAGGAAAACGCAAACATAAAATGACCAAGATTTCTCAGTGGCCCAGCTCTCTTTCTTTTGCTAAAACAGAATATGGAAGTCAGGGCCAGTCCTAAAGAGGAAGTTTACTCAGGTTCGGAAGCTAGGAGGCATGGTACCAGCCTCTAACCTGCTTCTGGTGCGGGCTCTAGAGCTGCTTCTAGGCACGCTCACGGAGCGAGAAAGCTGGAAGGACAGTGGGTGTTCCTGCGGAGGAAATAAAGTTCTCATTCACACGAGAGAAGCACCCGCTGAGGGGGCTCCGTCCTCAGGACCCATACTATCCTACTAGGGACAACCTCAGCATCAGTTTTGGCGAAGACAAACCATATTGAAATTAGAGGAGGGTCAGGAACTTGACTAGCACACGGCTTTCCCAGCCTACACCCTGCAGACAGACTAGATGCTGGTCTTCCTGGATAGCATCGAGTCTGCTCCAAGTGCTGCTCTCCCCATACCCTGCAAAATTCCAGAGAGGTACTCCGAGGTACCGGAGGGAAGCTGTGAGGACCCGCGCACAGTCCCAGTCTTGGGAATGGCAAACAGTGAAGGACTCCATCCTCAGACGGCAGTGCTGTGGGTGGCCTCCACTCCCATGATCCTACCTGACCCTGCTTTGTATCTACCAGGGCTGCAATTTACCCGCAGTCTCCCCAGCAGCCAGGGTGCTCTTCAGATAATAACGGATGGAAAATCCCCAGAAAACCAAAGAGTTCCCCCTCCGTCGTCTGTCATGAATGGGGCCTGTCCATGAGCATCCTGAAGATTTTTTACTAGCCCCCACTGACTTCTGATTCCCTTTTACACTTCATAGGCGTTCTTTCAAACTGGCCCTCCCTCAACCTAAGAAGAAAATGGAGTCCCAGAAAAGCCCGAGTGGACTAGCAGGCAAAAAAACATGAGCTGTATGGTTGAGACATGAGCCCAGACACTTATTGGCTCTGGTAAGACAGAACGTGGAACTGGGAGCTCTAACGCTGCTTACTGAGCCATTTCTGTGTCCACCTTGAAATTCTTCCCCTGGACTCTGTCTGCCTCAGTGATCCCACCTATAGAATGGACTGTGGGGCTAGGTGATGCCACAGGTAATTGTAGGCAAGTGTCTTGTTTCTGACCTCCAGTCCCTTCAGCATGATTCTTTTGGCTGTGTGGCTTTGGATAAGTCCTTATACCTCTCTGTGCCTTGATTGCTCCATTCATCCTCAGCTGACTAGTGGTAGAACAAATCATTTCTGAATCCCTTTTCTATTGCTATAAGTGATTCTAGTTTGCATGTGACCTAATGCTCCCCATGACCCATGTCCCTCTTCTGGTGGGCAAGGCCGGAGGCTTTCTTCTCAGGCTGATCTGCTTGCGCCCTGGCCTCCTGGACCGTCTCAATCATTTCCCCAGCCTCCTGACTGTGAGACTTCCATCTAAACTCACAATAAGCTTTTAACGGGACCCAGACAGCCAGTGATACCAGCTTCATCAATCCCCTGGGAGGGATTCATCTTTCTTAGCTGGATGAGTGATGTTCAGACTTGCCTGGGAATGGAGGATGAGCTACCCTGTGTCTGTCACCAGAGAGTTCTCTGCCTGAGACTTCACACCCCAGCCAGGCAGGTGATTGAGTGACTCTGTCATCTTCACAGAGCAGTGACAATGTCCTCCCAGTGAAGCCCCTCCCACGCGGTCTGAGGTCCTCTGGATGCTGCCACCACAGCGATGAAGTGGCGGTGACACTGGGAAGGGGGAAGAGGCTCGCAGCAGGGTAATCTGCCTGGCTCTGCCATTTTAGGTGTTTGGCCTTGGGGCAGCCTTTACCTGAAATGCACTTGGTTCATCACCCCAAAGCGAGACCGTCACGCCTACGTAATTCTAGGAGATGCAGCATCAAAAGTGCCTCAGACAGTGTCTGGCTGTGTGAGGGGTCCAGTAGCCCCTTACTCCTGTCAGTCCCCTAGCCCAGCGATACTGACTGCATAGCAGCGTGAGAAGAAGAGCTGGAGGACGGGTCACCACCTCAGAATTACAACCCCCGGGCTCCTTGCCACACATCCAAATCAGGCTGAGTGATGCTAACAGTGAATTTCCCCATATCACATTGAACCAAGGGCCAAACTTGAGGAACAGTGCGGTCTTGACAGCATTTATTAAACACCTACTATGCAGTAAGCTCATCTATAGCCCCATAGGGAGAAAAATAAATTATGACATGTAGCATTTGAAGCTTGTTTGGAAATCCAGCCCACTTGGGTTGGGACTGAGTCATAAGCTCCCTGTGAGGCACCAGAAAAATCCATCATGTGAACTTTCCAGACTCAGCCTCTCCATCTAGATGTCTGATAGAGTTGCTCAGAGGGTGGCTTGAGAGACAAGGACTTAGCTAAGTGCCCAGCTCACAGCTGTCAAATATCAAGATTTAGTTTTGCAAAGGAAAGAAAACAGACACAAGCGATCTTAGTCCATTCATGTTGTTATAACAAAATACTTTAGACCAGGTAATTTATAAAAGGCAGGTATCTATTGCTTGTAGTTCTGAAGCTGGAAAATCCATAATCAAGGCACCGACAATGTCTGGAGAGTGCCTGGTCTCTAGTGCAATGGACATGAATGTACCTGTGCTGTAAGGACACTAATCACTTATAAGGGCTACATTATCATCTCCCAGGTGACCCACAACACAACACGGCTTCAGTTGCAGTGTATGCATGGGAGGATACAAACATTTAGACCAAGACATTCTTGTATCCCGAGGTAAGAAAAGAAGAAAAGAATCAGGCAGTATTCATAGTTCTCAGAACAACCTAGTCTAGTAAATATCATTGGGGGCTGGGGAAATGGCTCAGTGGGAAGGCATTTACCTCAAGAGCATAGGGAACTGAATTCAATTCTCCAGAACCCTCACAATAAGCCAAGCCTGGTTGCATGCACAAGTTAGCCCAGGGGTGGAGCAATGGGAGATGGAAGCAGAAGGATTCCTGAAGTTTACTGCACAGCTAGCCCTGCCTTCTTGGTGAAGATCCGAGCCAATGAGACACCCTGTGTAAAACAAAAGTGTGAGGACTCTAAGGAACAACATCTGGAATTGTCCTCTGACTTCAGGCTGCACACGTGTGAATGAATGTATGCATACACATACTCAATTTAAAACAATAACAACAAGACACCACCTAAAGATTCATCTTAAAACAAGAGTTAAATATTCATTCTTAAGTAGCATAGGGGAAAAGTTTGAATCAAGCCATACCTCATTTTGCTTGACTTCGGCAACGTGATTAATAGGGCCACAGGGATGGTGTTTCAGAGCTTTGTCACCATCCCCTGTACATCCCCCCCATCACTAGATGGTAATAGTGTCCTTTTCTGAAGCTTCTAGCATCCTTGCTACTTTCCTCTTCTTTTGTTAACTATCTCAGTGTGGCCAGCTACTCTGTGGTTTCCATGTGAGTAGAGAAGTCACCCAACAGCACGTGACTGACTTGATGGAATTATGAGTGGGGCATGGACCTTTCTCCAACAATTGCCTTTGAATCCCCACTGCTTCCTCATATGGTCCCAGAAACCAACAAGGAAAAATAATAACAAAACCATAGGTGAGATGAATAGGGATAAAAGCCAGTGTTAGCAGGGAGTTACACTTGAGTAGACGCTGCCTTCTTACTGGGCCAGCTCCTTAGTGAGTCATCGAATACTACAAGGAATTTTTCTTCCCCTCCAAGCCTTATAGCTGCAGACTTAAAAATGACACTAATTGTCAGATTCAGGATTGTAGGAGGAGGCTGTTTCTTCCTGGCTCCCCAAACCTGAAATAATCACGCAAAAGTTATATTATTTGGAATACTGTTTGGTCAATAGCTTAAGTGTATTGCTAGCTAACTCTTACATCTAAAATTAACCCATTTCCACTATTTAATATTTTACCATGAGGCCCGTGGCCTACCAATAAGTTTCCTGATGCCTGTCTTCTGTGACAGCTCATGACTTCTCCCTGACTCCACCTTCTTTCTCCCAGCATTCAGTTTAGTTTTTCCCTCTTAGTTCTGTTCTGCCCTTTTATAGGCTCAAAGAAGTTCTTTATTAATCAAAGGTAATCACAGCATACAGAGGGGAATCCCACATCACAGGATGAGCAACCATACTTTCTCACACAGTTCAGAATAAAGATGTACGTGTACACTTCAGCACTTAAAATATTGACCTCATTGATAACTTTATTATCTGTGATTACCTCCTTCCTGATTTACAGACTATTTATTGTTTGCTAGTTTGGTTTTTATGTTATTTTTTTTACTCCATTTATATTTAATATGTTTAATGACATTATAAAATTTGATCCTATCACCTTGCTATTTTGCTTTCATTGTGCCAGGAATAAAACACAGGGCCTTGTACCTGCTAGGAAAGAATCCAGTCATGAAACTATATCCCAGCAATGACTGAATTTCAAGGGGCATGTTTTGCAGTGCTGGGGACTGACCCCAGGAGCCTTGAACATCCAGGCAAGCCACCGAGCCACATCATCACTTGCTGTTTGTTTCCTGTTCATACTTCCTCTTCTCACACCATCTCGTCTTTCATATATTCGTATTTAATTAAGCAAACATCTTTGTCATTATATTTCCCCCATGTTAGCTTGTCATTCACATTCCTGAATTACTTTCAGGAGTGAGCTTAGAAGTTGCACTGTATATCTTTGGCTCATTACAGTGTTCTGTTTTAAATTTTGAGGCAGAGTCTTGCATGGTTCAGCCTGACATGGAACCCATGATCCTCTGACTCAGCTCCTGAGAGTTGGATGTAGTCCATTGTTAAGCTGGCACTCTTATTGAACAATTCAATAGCCTCCAATAGTTGCATGTCAGTGCTCCCCTTTGGATTTCTGTGCTATTGCTAAACATTTCGCTTCTGCTGTGAATTTCCTAAGACACTATCATTGTTGTGGTAATAGGGGAGCAGGCCTGCTTTTCATCCCACCCAGCTCCCGCACAGCTAGCTTATGCCTGAAATAATTACACGGAAACTGTATTCATTTAAACACTGCCTGGCCCATTATATCTGGTCTCTTCTTGGCTAACTCTCAGATTTTGCTTTAACCCATATCTAGTAATCTGTGTATCACCACAGGGTCGTGGCTTACCAGGAAGATTCTAACCCATGTCCATCTTGGGCCAGAGCTTCATGGCGTCTGCCTGCCTCTGATTCCTTCCTCCCACAATTCTGTTCTGTCTTCCCTGCATACCTATGTTCTGACCTATCAGGCCAAGCAGTTTTCTTTATTAATTAACCAATGAAAGCAGCAGATATATGGAAGACCCTTCTACATCACATTGTCATTTTGAATAGTCAATATTCTCTTACATTAACTCAGATATTTACCTTGTCCCCATACCTTCTTGTAATCTTCTGCTCTGGCTGGAATCCTTCTTGCCTAGAGACTCTCCAATGACTTATTTTCTACTGTTAGCATGGTAACATTTAGCATTTTTTATTTTTCTTAGTTTTCAGCTATCAATGTCTAAAAATTATATTGTAGACTATTTAATTTTATAAGTAATACTGGAGGGGATTTTCATTTTTAAGTGTTTTACACTGCTTGTAGATCCCATACAAGTTAGCTGGAAAGTCAGAGCTAATGACTTTAGTCCCTCATTGAAATACTTTCTCTTTTCTCCATGTGATTTTTTTTTAAAAAAATTATTCTTTGTCTTTAGTATTGGACATTTTGCCTAGGGAATCTTTAGTGGTGATTTTCTTTGTGTTTCTCTTTGGAAGGACTGGGTGTCCCAAATTGGCAGGTTGATGTTCTTTACTAGTTCGGAAACTCCAGGGGATGAATTTTCCAATGTTACTTGTGCTTGACTTCCCTGTCTGCCCAAGGACGACAGTCCTGCCTGCGCTGGTCCCTTGCTGTGTCCCACGTGGTGCTCACACTAACCATTTTAGCATCCCCCCTCTTTCCTCTCTGGTTTAGCTTGCTATTCGTTACTCTGACTCCAAATCACTGATGCTCCATACTCTGCTTATCCAGTTTGCTCTGAAACCCTTCCAGTAAGTTTGTACTGCCTCCTCCACTGAGAATAACGCGGGCAGTTGAACAGAAAGCTGTATTTTCATTCACTTTGTCTATCTTTTCTCTTTGACACAGTAATCATAGCTTCAAGTCCTTCTCTGGTGATTATCTGGGGTTTATCTGTGTGTCTGCTTTTATTGTTTGCTTCCTTTTCTCTTCCTCTCCCTGCCTTTTGAAGGCCTGGGAATTGTGACGGCATACTAGATCTTATGTCCATACGAGTTTCATGAGCTTTTGTGCTAATCCTCCAGGGGATCTTGGGTGTTCCTCTGCTAGAAATGCAAGCAACAGGGCAGTTACTGCGGTGCAGACTGCAAAGGGAATGAGCTGCCATTTCAGAGAGACGAAGGCTAGCCCTTCATGTGGATGGCTCTCCATGACTTTTCACCAAAGGCCTGGCTGGCTTCAGTTTCAAACTCAGTCTAAAAGATAGAAGGTTCAGTTCAGCCCCGTGTCGGCCAACCTTTTTTAATGAAAAACAGAATATAATTACGTTACCAACAGCTAAGGTTTGCTGTGACTCTGTGCTGGATGTTGCAGTATATGCAGGATTGGGTCTTTTGTCTGGCACGCCAATGAAGCAGCATATCATGACAAGAGCTTGTAATTAAACAAAACTGCATCACCAGCCAGGGAGTTACGGAGAAGACTGACTTGGCTAGGTTCCATCCCCAATGACCTGAAGACCTCCCGCTTAGCTCCATTTCAATACTTCCCACTAGCGTCAGGCAGGGACCAACACAGGCTGCTGGGGAACATTTAGGATCCAAACTACAGTATGTCCTTGTGACATTTGAGCTTTGGTGGCTTCGAGATCCATCAAATGCCTTAAGGGACAAACAGTCAAGTATGTAAGTCTACTGAGGTTTTGTCTCCTACAGCCTGCCCGATGAGGTCAGAGGAGATCATTCTAATCTCCTCCTCCAGACTCTCAGCAACAGACCCCTTTGCAGCTTCAGTGCCCAGCTCCGGCCTGTGGGCCCCAACTAACATTGTCAGGCCTCTGGGTCTTGGCTCCCTAACTTCCAGTCCATCTTGCCAACCCTGTCCAACTGCCAAAAGCTCCCTGCATCCTCCAGTGGTCAACCTCTGGCCCGGCCAGCATCAACCTTCAGAAACCATCTCTAGAGGAGCATTTTTTTCTAGCTATCAGAATTTTGAGAGCATACTTCTGCTGTTGTGGCCCATTTAATCAGCACTTCTACTGTCTCCCCAAACTTCTATTCTTAAAGGTTTTCTTTTTCTTTTACTTATAGCCACTGGGAGGGAGTTGGCCAGCCACCCCCTACTGAATCACATGTGATCTTAATACCTTATCTTATTTTAACTCAGTAAGCTGGGCTTTCATATCGTTAATTTCTGCAGTGAGCTCAGGTTACATCTACATTCTTATTAATAGCATATTTGAGTTTTGAATGGCAAACCTCTGGTCTGGCTTAATTTTCCTCTTGGCTAAGCAGCATCTTCTAGAATTTTCTTTGTTGAAAGCCAGTTGGTAGCCAACCTTCAGTTCCATTTTGTGTAAAAAAAAAAAAGTGTCTTTAGTTTATTCTTATTTTTGAGCTCCGTCTTTACTAGTATATATTTGCTGTTAGTCAGTTATTTTCTCTTGACATGTGGACAAACTGTCTCCCATCTTCTGGCTTCCACTGTTATTGCTGAGCTGACAGCTGTTAGCCTACCTGCTATTTATTTCAGTTAGCTTGGATTTCTTCTCTGTCACAGACTGTGGGAGTTCCTGGGCCTTCAGAACTGTGGTCTGTTGGTGCTGCTGGCTCACTCTTATGGTGCACCACCCCCTTGGCTGTGGGAACTTCATACAGAGAATGATTCCTGGAGCTCTATCTTGGAGAATTACGTGGACATTGAGTTAAGCTCCCACTTCTCCACGAGAGATGGTGTTGGGATTTTTCAGTGACTTGACAGGATTGGAGCTACCAATGCAAATCCATTTTCAATTATTTTTTATTTTTGATTCCTTGGACAACAAACCCATGTAGTGTTTGCACCCAATTGCAAATTCCAGGAAACACAAATCTCTTCTCTTCCCCCACCTACCTGATTTCCAGAGTTTTAAGGATCAGAACCTGAGCCCTGGCAGTCCTAATGAACCAGGCCCACCTACCCATCTTCAATGAGCCAATGAAAGAGACAAATTGGTGGTGGTGGAGACAGAAAAAGTGGATTTATTCAATGTGGGAGGAAAGACAAAGAGGTCCAGTGAGCTCCTCTCCGTGTCCATCTTCAGGGGTCCTGACATGAGGTTTGCATTTAAGTAGGAGGCCAGAGGTATGTGCAGCTTAGCAGTCTGGGTCAAACTGTGATCTCACCATCCCTGCTACCTCATTGTCTCTGCTTCTGTCTCTCCCTACTTGGTAGTCTGACAACTTGTCAGCACTGAGAGAAAAATTTGGAAAACAAGATCCCCTTCTGGCTGGTATCAGGCTTCAGCTGTCTCCTTCTCCCAACATGACACTCCTGGGGGAAATTCCAGTTTCATGGAGACTGTCATTTCAATAGTCTAACAGCCAAAGAGAGGGCTTAAGCATCTCTTTAGAGAATCCTCGTTTCTCTAGGATGTTATAGGATCAAAGTCAGGGCAGCCAGATTTTCTGTGATAGTTTGTGTCTAATTGTTCATTCACCTTTAGCATAAAGATCTAGCACACAGAGATCTCTGTGGAACAGGTAGGGGTATACCTCCCTGATAGGACATAGATGTCACATCCGGGTTTCCAAGCAGCATAATCTCAGGCAGGACTAGAGGCGACCAGTGAGTCAATCAGCAATCCTTCCAGACAGTGGGTCTTCTGCACAAGTTCACCACCTTCAGAGTCACCATTTTGCCCTGTACCTCTAGAGAAGGAACCTGATGCTGGTACGTCTATCATCATGACTGAGGCTAGAGAAGCAAGCAGTGCCCTGGGGGACTCACACTCCTGGGAACCAGCCCTCTGCCTCCACTCCAATTCTGCTAGAGCCAGAAATCCTGTCATCATTAGCTATATTCACTCTAATGAAAAGAAATCTCACATGGGCTTTAGAAGCTTGTGCCACATCCCAGCCTGATTCGCCTCAACTTTCATGCACTTTTCAAAGAATTGGATCCCTTGATCCTTTTTCAGCGAGGTGATTTTAGACCCCACTTTAGATAACCGCAATAATGTTCAGAGAACACCTCTTCCCACAAACTATTCGTGAAACTAGTTGATAAAATCATTATCTACCTCTTAACCACAGTAAGAACACACTTAAGCATTAGTCCTGGTAACCCAGGCCTGTGGTCCCAGCTACTCAGAAGGCTGATGCAGCAGAATCAATGATTTAGAGCCTGCCCGGATTGTGGAGCAAGTTCAAGGGTAGCCTGGAGACTTAATGAGATTCTAGCTCAAGCAATAATAATAATAATTGAAAGGTTGGGGTATGGCTCAATGCCTAGCATGTTTGAAGCCTTGAATTCAATCTCTGGTACTTAGGAGAAAAGACAACTGGTCTACCATCAGCAGAATCACTGAACATTCAATTTAACAGTAGCAGTCCAGAAAAAGTGCCTTAAAACACTATGAGAATGCTTAAATATGCTTAGGAAATGTTATTGTTTTGAAACATCTCTTGAAAGATGAGACTTTCGTGAAGTATGCTTACTACACATTGAAGGCTCAGGGGAATCTTGCAATAGGAAAACTATTTTCCTTCTTCTGAGATGATGTTTCCAAACCTTCTGTGACCACAGAGACATGAGACCTCAGAACAGTGATCATCCACAGTTGCCACTGGTGGTGTTGTTATCAGTGAACATTGATAAGTGCTTTATAGCTAAAGTATCATTTATTCAGCAAATGCCCATCAAAAGCCCTGTTTGTGCCTGTGAGAGTCTGTTGAGATGTATGATAGGTATTGTTTCTGTCTGATTGAAACTGTAGGAGCTCTGGGATTTCATGGAAGGCACTAAAAAGTGGTGAAAACACTGAAGCACCTTGGATTTTGGGCATAGCTAAAGAATAGGCCCATAGCTAAGCAATAGCTATTTGGTCTCTCAGAAGAATGTATTCATATAAGTGTGCCATTCTCTAAAACCATAAGGAAGGTTAAGCAGAAACACCCTTGGTTACGGAAGAGAATCTGGGAAAGGCAGTCTGAAAAGATGGTTAGGTAAGCTGTGGTGGTTGGAACAGGAGTGTTCCTCATAGGCTCATTCATTTGAATACTTGGTGACCAGTTAGGTAAAGTGTCTGGGAAGGATTAGGAGGTGTGGCCTTGTTGAAGGAGGCGTGTCACTGGGGATGGGTTTTGAGGTTTTGAAAGTTCATGCTGGGCCCAGTCTCACTTTCTCTGCTTCCATCTTGTGGATCATATGTGAGATCTGGGCTCCTGCTACAGTGTCGTGCCTGCATGCTGCTATACTCCCTGCTCCATGATGTGATAATAGTGGACTAACCCTCCGAGACTGAAAGCAAGCCCTTGATTAAATTATTTCTTTTATAAAATGCCTTGATCATGGTATTAGTTCACAGCAGCAAAATAGACATAAGCAAATAGGTGGGTTTTAAGGATTACAGAACCTTTGTGGATCTGAGGGTTCTTCCTCAGACAATCTGTACAACAGTGTCTGATGAGGTCCAGTTCCAGTAAATATTAACAGAAATGATGTAAATGGTGGTGTGATCGTGGTAGTGGTGGTGATGGTGAAGGTGGTGACAGTGAACATGGCAATGATTATGATAATGGTGATGATCTTGAAGATGGTGATGGTGGTGATGGCAGTGATGGTGCTCGTGATTGTAATGGTGGTGGTGATGGCAATGATGGTGGCGGTGATGGTAATAATAGTCCATCATTATTTCTTTCCCTCACTTATCCCTGCTTGCCTTTTCTTCTTGTTGTCTTTTAGCAACATGTATACATACTTGCCCTATAGGGCTCAATTATCTGAACCTCTCTGGCGCTTTGACTAGCTTCTTCCCTAGGAAGGATTGTAGCATTCATTGCCTGTGCTTCTGCAATGCTTTCTGCACCTGTCTGTATGACCTTCACCGCACTCAAGATCCCGTTATCATCTGTGTCTACATCGGGAGGTGCTGCTGCAGCAGACATACACTCAGTTTGTTCCTAACCCCCTTCCAGAGTAGATACTACAGACACTTGAGTAACCACTGCAGATACGCCATGTAAATCTCCTTCCCTATCCCTCTAAAGTGACCACAATGTGACACTCAGGGCAGCATCAGCCTCACGCTTCATCTCCCAGCATCTCAGGTCAGGATTCAGTTTGCCATCTCTGGAATCCTACACAGCCCAAGACCAGACTCCACTGCCTTCCCAGTCATGTGCACACTCTCTTCATGCCTGGAAAGGGAATTGCATGTGCACATGCGCACGTGCTCATGACAGTCATGATGGACTGGAGAGTGGCCCAGGCAGGCCTCTCTGCTATATTGAGCAAGGACATCGCCTTTTCTCTGCCTTTAGGAAGTTAGTAAAATTAGAACCATTTGTCAAAAGAAATCTCTGCACAGCATCAGGCCTGGGCGGGATCAGGCTGCAGCTCTTGGCATGGGAAAGAAACGAATCCATTAATTCACATATTGATTCCTAAAATATTTATTGAGAGTTTGCCGTGTGCCAGGCACTGTGCTGGCAGCTGGGATACAGATCTAAATGTAACCGAGGAAAATCAAGCTCTTGTTTCCATGGAACTAATACTCTACTGCTCCAATAGTTGGGGGAGGGCAGGCAACAGCTAAGTAAACCAATCAGTCAGATAATTTCAGGCAATGATAAGCACAGTAAAGGAAGTGAAACCAGAGCATGCAGAGGAGGGGGGTGCAGGCCGAGCAAGGAGCTGCTTCTACCACAACTAGCTAGGAGTGAGACTCTGAGCAAAGAGGTCAAGATCATGATGGGAACACCCACTGAGAATTTACCTGAGCTAATGGGAGCTCACCAACTCCAGATAGACAGGGAAGGAACCAGCATAGGACCAAACAAGACCCTCTGAACGTGGGTGACAGTTGTATGGCTGGGACAAACTACGGGGCCATTGGCAGTGACACCAGAATTTATTCCTACTGCTTTTACTGCCTTTTTGGAACCCATTCTCTTTGGATGGATACCTTGCTCAGCCTAGATATAGTAGGGAAGGCCTTGGACCTTCCTCAAAATAATGTACCTTATCCTCTCTGAAGAGTGGATTGCTGGTGGGGTGCAGGGGAAGGTGGAAGAAATGGGAGGAGGAAAGGAGCAGGAACTGGGATTGGTACCTAACATGAAAAAAGATAGTTTGTTTTCTTTTTCAAAAAACTAAAATTAAAAAAGGGAGATACTTCTAATGTGGAAATCCTGGCAGACTCTCAGAGGAGGTGGTGTTTGCATTCAGCTTTCAGTGACAGGGAAGACCAGGAATATAGCACATCTGGAAAGGATCGAGGGTTTCTCCAGGATAGGCAGGGATAGAAGAATGGAGGATTCAGCAGTGGTTGCACCACAGTAAACAAGCGGTAGGGTTCCCGCAGGACCTTCTGGAGCTAAAGGAGGGGACAGGGCTCATGAGTGCAGCAGGAACCTGGGAGAGGATGCTGAGCATGGATAACAAGCTCCAGTTGACGCTTTCCACTGTCCAGCTGTATGGGAAAGGGCAGCAGCGCCTGAGACGGTCTAATGAGGCAATCCGGAGCTGTACAGGACAGGGCAAGGCTGGCCAGAAGCAGGGCCAGTGCTCAGATGTACTGAGATTCAAGACACTCAGCCCAGCTGGTCTTGGAGGGCTCCCAGGAATGATGTCATCCTCAGATCTGGGTTGTTAGCTATGCAGGGGATTCCTTCCAAGGGCATGCAGAGACTGAGTATTCCAACATGAAGCTGTTGGCCTAGAGTAGAGAGGAAGAAATTCAAGTGAACACTCCACCCCACCATGGTCCAGACACTGGACTCCACACAGCTATGGCGTGATGGATGATGCATCAGATGCCTCACCAAATCCTGAACAGAGAAGGTACCTGGAACTTCTATGATCTGTTCCCAGCCTAGAGGCTGCACACCTCTGCCTCACATTGACTTACTAATCACATCCTCAGCTGGAATGCTTACTATGCTTGCTCACTTCGCAGTTATCGATGCTCTTTGTACAGGGGGAACGATCGCTGAAGCCCAGAGCTGCTGAGTCACTTGTCCTAGGTCACAGCGAATCCTAGGCTAGCCTAGGAGGGCTGTTATTTAACACTCTGCTTCATAGCTTGTCCCTCTACTGGCTATGAGCCAGTTCGCTAGAATGCTAGCTGTCCTCCAGGAGTGTGGTGGTGCAGGTGAGTTCACTGGTCCATGCCATGGGTTTCATCGTAGGATGTGTGAGGATACCACACACCCAGAAGGATGGGGTAACCAGCCATTCCTAGTTGCAAGTAAGCAAGGCTGTGGGAAGGCCCGGGAAGTCTGTCTTGGTTAATCTTCTGCCATCAGCTGGAACCGAGGAAGTCCTCTTGATGTTTATCAAATGAATACCTGGCCGGGTTGATGGAGGAGCATGAGGTGACTTGCTTGGGGGAGAGTTTGGGCAGAGATTTTTACACTCACGACAGTGCTTGCCTCAGTACAGGAGGGCAGCACAGGGGGACAGTGCCATGTCCCTCGCTCTCATATTCGAGTGTCGGGACCTGTAGGATAATGTCAGGTGCTAACCAGAGCAAGTGTTGACTAAAGAAAGCAGTTCCACTAATCATACCTGTGGAAATGTCACCTGATGAGGCCAGGTCCTCTGATTGGTCGTGAACGCCCAGGTATGCAGATGCCATTCAAAGTGTTGATTTGTTTTGTTTTGTAGTCTGTGTATTAATGCCATATGTATCCAATAGACTATATATAGAACATGGGGCAAGCCTACAGGCTGGGAGTTTGAGGCCCTTAGTCTAGGTAGGACTAGTAATGGAGGAGGGTGGGCCAACACTGGCCCTGGGCTGGAAAACATTAGAAACCTAGGAAGGAAAAGATGGTCCCAGGAGCCTCCAAAAGGAAATTGCATTTTGTGTACCCGCTTATCTGGATTGGAGATGTGCTCACTGTGTATTTTGTGGTTGTCACCTCAGGATTTTCGTTAAGTCTTGTCTAATGTTGCAGCCAGGCTTGCCATTCTGCGAGGGGATTAAAGGACGTGTCTTGTGTACCAAGTCCGATTAGGGCTATGCAGAGGGAGCCCTGAGGGTGGAGGGGTCCTGGAAGAGAAAAGGACTCTCAAGCACCCGAGGAGCATCAAGACCAAGGCCATGGCCATGAGGCTCAGCCTCCTTCCCTGTGTGGAGATTTACCATCCTCAGCCAATTGCCAGAGTGTGCATTTGGTTTTTCTTAATCAAGACGGAGATTTTTCTTTGCAGGCAGGCTTCCCAGTTGGGAAATTCTTTTTATGTCCCACTTAATTCCTTCTGCTGCAGACAGAAGCCTCGTTTGACTCTGTTTGTTTCTTTCCAGTGTTTATCATTTTCCTCCCTTTTCTCCCCTCTCCTTTCACCCACCCCTTCCTCTGCACCTCCGCACAGAGCTGGTGCTCACTGCTGTTCGGGGTGGACATTTAATCCAGGCGTGTTGCCCACACCCAGCACTGAGCCGGCATTTGCACCAGGTATTTAATTAAACCAGGGATTCCCGGGGGATCTGAGAAGCTGGCTGGCGAGGAGCAGGCTCCATCTCCACGTCTTATTTTGACAAGCACTGTAATTATCCTTCAGCACTGGCTGGCATAGGCAGAGTAACTTTCCTCCCGTGCCCCGTCTTCCATGAACAAGAATGCATGGGTTCCTTGTGACCATTCCTAGTAGCAACTTGTGCTCCTAGACTCACTGATCAAGTGGGACCGAGCCCCGTGCAGGACTTAGACGAGTGCCCACGTGCCTTGCCTGGTGACCAGCAGCATCCCTGTCCCACATTTCAGCACCTGAGCCAAGCAGCTTCCCACCAGGGCAGGACGGAGGGAGGGGTCCCCCAACCTCCAAGACTGTTTTTTCTCCTCCATGTATGCAGCGCCTACTGTATGCCTGCCGAGCATTGAACTTAACCGTCTCAATAAATACCAGAGTGGCATTATCATCCTGTGTAATAAATAGGGAAATTAAGGAGCTGGGGGAAGAAGCCAAGGGGTCTTTTGAGGTGGCTTTGAAATTCTTAAAGAGGCTCACCATGAGGCAAGGCTGGTGTAGATACAACCCACTGAACCATAAAAACAGCTTCCTTGTTGAATGCATACCAGACAGTGTGTGGTGCACACAAAGAGTACAATTAGCTTGTGTAACTCTTAAGAGCCTCTGACGTAGGCAGTGTTATCCCCATTTGATAGAAGAGCAGAGTGGACCTCACCACACTGTGTTCTCCAGGCCAAGCAGCAAACACAGGGGCCCCAAAATGGGTGGGCACAGCACCGTCTAAGCCAGTGCTTCTCGAGCTTCCTAATTCTCCGACCCTTTAATATGGCTGTAGTGACTCCCCAACCATAAAATTATTTTCATTGCTACTTCATAGCTTAATTTTGCTACTGTTATAAACCATAACATAAATATCTGATATGCAGATGACCTTATGCAACCCCTGTAAAAGGGTCATTGGACCCCCTAGGAGACCCACAGTTTGGTTTAAACCATCATGCCTAAGTTTTCCTCTGCACTTGTTGCTCAAGGACCCCAAGTCCATTTTTCAAGAAGATCTGAGACACCTAAAGGGTGTTTAACTTCTACCTTCCCTACTGTGTAGATCCTGTCCCCCTAGATGGAATTTCCTCTGCAGGGGCAAAGGCAAAGGGACGGGGCACGGCTAGCAGTGTGGGACCATGGTAGAGGGTGCTGCAGACATCGCTGGCCAGTTCCCCAGCTCCAGCAGTCTGAATCCTGTCTTCATCTGTCTCCATCTGTGGAAGACACAGCTTGTGAATGAGATTTTGGGTGGTTTGGGCTTTGTTGTTTTACCCCCAAAGTCTTCCTCATGGTTAGGAAAAACAGACATACTTATGGGGGCTCCTTTTTTCAATGTCTAGAGTAGTTCTAGGCCCCCATCTCACAATGAACCCAGAAAATATTCTTCCTGCATGGGCTTTGGCCTAGATTCTAGATGATAATATTTCCTGTTTAAATATTCACCCACAGTTTTCAGACGTCGTCTGTGTGACCTGGAATGGGTCCTCTAGACTCCCGTGAGAAACAGCAGGCAGGCCCTGCAGTTTAGCAGCAAAGACCAGACCCAGCTTCAGGCTGGTCCAGCACCTGCTGGCTGTGTGACCTTGACAAAGTAGACAGGGACCCCAGAGCCTCTCTTCCCTGCTATAAAATCAGACTGGTACTGCAATCCATCACATAAGGCTGACAGGACAGAGCAGATGCATTCATTTCATGACCAGACTCTCAAGAAATGCTCAGACATGTTACCGCTGTCAGGTCACGTGACTGTTTCCAAGCAGGTCGACTCCAGTCAAACACATATTCTGTGAACTTGTGTCCATTGTGAGGTTCGATCGATGCGGACGTGGCCTTTCTCACTTCTCAGTTCCTTCCTGGCTTCCTCTAGCATCCTGCTTGTGTTTCATGCCGTAAGCATTGCCTGAACTGCCTGTTGAAAGGTTACAGGTCTGGGCTCAAGAGGTACATGGAGGTGGGTTGTCCTTAAGTCAGTAAGAGATGTATACAGACGAGTTACTGATGCCACAAACAGGCAGACAAACTGCAGCACGATGGGGGATCTAAGGAGGGTTCAGCCATTGACTGATGGCCCCTTCTCAAGGGTTTCAGAGGAAGCAGGAAGGTTCTGTGCTGCGTGATTGGTGAGGAATCCAGGGTTCTAGTCCCCAAGAGCCCAGCAGTTCTCATCTCTGAGTGTGTGAGCTGATCTTCAAGATCCTTGTGGAAGATCCATGCAGCCTCTCCCTCTTCCTGCTTCAAACCCTTCTGCTAAACTTAATGTTAAAGAAGGAGTTCACAGCGGGAAGTGTTGGCTCACACCTAAAATCCCAACACTTGGGTGGCAGGAGGATCCCTGTGAGTTTGAGGCCAGCCTGCTCTACACAGCAAAACCTTGACTTTCAAATAAAATGGCAAACACAAACAAACAAACAAACAGAAAAACAGTTCAGTTGTTCTTTGTTACCAGGCTGTGTCAGATCCTGGAGGCAGAGGGCAGGGAAGGAATCTGTTCGTCTGAGGCCTGTGCACAGAATCAGCTATGGGAATGGGAAAGACAGACCTACAGATGGGTATGACTTGGGCAGTTTCTGGTCTAGCATCTAACATCTGCTGTGCCAAGTCTTGAACTGTGGGTTCGGTGCACAGCAATGAGTAACAGCAACAAGGGCCCTATCTTCTCAGAGATGGGGCATGGGCCCAAGTTGTTCCTCAGAAACAACCAGGATGGTGTCATCGTGCCAAGAGGGAACCAGAGAAGGCCTCTCTGGGGACGTATTGGAATCAAAAGTAGGAAGGCAAAGCGAATGCAAAGACCCTGAGGAGAAAGCAAGTTTCGAGGAATAAGGAGACTAGTGAGGCTAGGGGGAGGGATGGAGAATGCAGTAGCAATAAAGTGGAAAAGTCGTCAGCGGTCCAGCCGTAGAGGGCATGGAACCTCAGTGAGATGTGTGGGCTAAGCTGAGTTTCTAGCAGAGGGCTCTATGAAGATTAAGCGGAGACAGATCTCTTCAGTGAGACAGTGTTTAAAGCAGACCTTCCATGTGAGTGGGTCTCAGAGGACAGCTAGTCTTTGCCATGGTTGCCCCTCTCTGTCCCACACTCAGTTCTGGGTCCCCTAGGAAGGTTACAGACTTTCTGACATAGGAGGGAAGACTTCTTCAAGTTTGAAAGACTTGAGTACGAAGCCTCAACTCCACCCATTCCTGGTGGTGTGGCTTATCCGGGTCACCTTCCTTCTCTGTATTTCTACAAAGTCGCTGCAAAACACCCCAGACAGCTGTGACGACGAAGACAAAGCTCAGTGGTTATGTTCTTATCATGGAAACTGTTCTTGCCAGTCAAGGCAGGATGGTGGCTTGGGATTCCAGAAGGACCCTTCCTGCTTCTCCACTGGACAGGCACATCACCAGATCCACTTCTAATAAAAGGCTGGGATGTAGATAGGCAAAGCAGCTCCTACTCCATCCAAGGTATGGAAGACTCAAAGTCTTCAGAGTTGTTAGGGAAGCCACAACCAGCATCTCACAGTCCCAGGGCCAGCTGGGAACAGCCAAGCTTCCATCCAGCCCACCTGCACATCTTTAAGAAGAGGCATTGGAGTGCTGAGTCAGGGAGCTGCAACCCAAATGGTCCCAAGCCTGTGGTTATGTTTTAATGAGCTGGAAAAGTACAGAGATCCTTGTGGACATCAGCCATGACATGCAAATCTAATAAAATAAAGCAAAATGTTTATAAACCTAAAAGTTACTTAAAACCCAGGAAATGCAGATTGGCAGAAAAGGCTGTAACCCATTATCCCTGGAAACCATGGTCATGAATGACTTCCCATCTTCTCCCAGGGTTCAGTTTCTCCATCTATAATATACTGGGATTAAATGAAATTACCTTGGACTGGGGGGAGATGGCTGAGTGATCCCCCAACACCATGTAAAAAGCCAGCAGGGCTGCACATGCTGTAACTCCAGCATTGGAGGCAGGGGTGAAGACAGGTGGGTCCAGAGAGATTGCTGGCCAACCGGCCTGGCAAAATACTGTGCTTCTGGTTCAGTGAGAGACTGTTTATAGGCAGTGAGGCAGATAACATTAGAGGGAGATACCCAATGTCTTGTTTTGGCCTCTGCATGCAAGTACACACACACACACACACACACACACACACACACACACACACACACATTCATATGCATGCACCATATTCCAGAAGGGAGGAAGGGAAGAGCGGAAGGAGGGATGGAAAAGGCATTCCTTTTTCATCTGTCCTGACAGGATCAACTCTCAATTTTTCCTGGCTGAGTCTGCCCTGAGCAGCATTGTGGTCTTGAAATCCTAGAGACCATCTCTGTGAACCTTCTTCCTGGGCCCTGTTTAAGCATCTCCTCTCAAGACAGCTTCTACTTTCCTGCTAGACTGAATTAATTCCCTTCTTTCCCTTCTAAACTTCTTCTGCAAATTTGATAGCAGTATAGAATAAAAGCATTCCGTTCCAGAATTCCACTCCTAAACTAAATGTTCGTCATTCTTATCCAAGAAATAAAGCCATTCAGAAATAGATGCCATTCAGCGTTGGTCTCTTTCCAAATCCTAGTGCTGAAATTATTTATAAATAAATATTCTCTAATTTCTTAAACTTAACCGTTTTGTGCCTTCTCTGTTCCTATAGATGATTCCATCCTGCCCTTGACCTCTAGGTAGACTTCTCCTTCAAAGCCTGACTCCAAAATTCCACCCTGCATTAATCATTGCCTCTTCTGGCTCAGTGAGCTTTGTGGGCAATGCTCTTCACAGCAGCACATCAGTGGCCTCTTGGGTCCTTCTCTCCGCTTCTGGGCTTCCAGAAAATACAAGAGAATTCTCTACTTATTTACCACAGGCTGGCCCAGCAAGATGTGCATTGCCCCAGAACCTGTTACCTCCATCCTAGAACATAAGCACCCTGGATCAAATTGCAAACTGACACAGGAAAATGAGCATGGGTGGGAGTGGGAGGTGTGAACGAGGCTGGGCAGCAGTGATCTGTAGAAGACGTTCAAGTATATTCATCTTCTGTTGCCTTCTCTGTCTGCCATTTTGAGGTCTCTCCCCTGCATCCTGGTCCCCAGACCCTTTCTGACTCTCGGTGGTTGTGACTTTAGGGGCTTCTTCTCTTCTATTTTCTCCCTTCTCTCTTTCTGACCATTCTTTCTTCTGCCTCTTCCTCCCCCAAGCTTTCCCTTCTAGTAGTCCACCACTCCTTCTGGAGCCCAGTGGCCAGTACAAAGTCCTGAGTGAGATGGGCACACACCCACCATGTAGGCAGGGCTCGGACTCCCGGCCAGAGCACGACCCTGCAGTGAATTTGTTTCCGCTTAGCAAAGGGCGTCTGTAATGAATGTGGGCAGTGATTAAAGAGTGGGCGACGTGTTTATGCTCCTCAAGGGCTGAGATGAAACACCCATAACATTTAATGCGGCGTGTTGACATTTAAATGTCAATTAAAAAAATCCCCGTTCTGCTTGGTTGGACCCAGATTCTTAGAGGAGCATTATCTGTGCCTGCCTCGCCAGCCCTACTGGGGGCTTTTGGCAAGCAGGTGACACAATAGCCACCGTGACTTTGACAACAGAAATAAGCAAAGTCTGAGCTGGTTGTGGTGCTGGGAGAGTCCAGGCAGATACAAGGGGCACTAGACAGGACTGAGGGTGTGTGGGTGGGGCTGGTTGGGGCCTGTGGGAGTTCAGAGGCAGCAGGGGCCTTGAACCCTTCCTTCCGCCCTTCAGAGCTTTGGCTAAGTAAGACTCCCTTGGCGTTTAATCTCGATTGCCAACTCAGCAGGATTTAAAATCACCTTGGCAACAAACTTCCAGGTGCTTCTGAGAGTGTTTCCAGGGTGGTTTAACTGAAAAGGCATCCCCAGAGTGTGAGCAGCGTGGGTCCGTGGGCTGCGATCCTGGACTGGATAAGAAGAACAGAGGCAGAGCAGAACTGTGGCTGACTGTCTCACACTCCTGACCTGCCCGCCCCTTTGTGGCAGACCGTATCCTCGAACCCTGGTTCCTCAAAAACCCCTTCCTACTATAATAAGCTCTTTCTGTCTGATAGGTCATCATAGCAAGGAGAATAGTAGTTTAACTTACTGCCAGTAGCCAGGACCAGTAAGCGTGGAGAGCTAGCTGGAGCACATGGGAGATGAATCTAAAGGTAGCCGTGACCTTCAGCCTCTCTTCCCAAAGCCCGGACCATCCCAGTCCATTCCCTGTTGCCAGGGACACCATATAACCTAGTGGTTGAGCTACAGAGGAAAGAGGTCTGCTTTGGCTAATGGCCTGGGTCCATGGTTAAAAGCCTGGCATGGTGTTTATCACAACAGTGATAATCCTAACTCTATGACATAGTGAGAGACAGAGATCATGAGAGAAACCTAGCTTGACTGGCTTTTACACCAAACCTTCTCTTGAAGTAACCCCATTAATCAGTAATATCTACAAATCACATGAAAAGATGAATAAACTCCTAAGGGCAGAGACTTAATCACTTCCTAAAGGCCCCACTTTCCAGCATCTCATAATAAATATTAAATGTCCCTGTAGTGTGCGTGTGAGGAACAAATTACACTCACCCTAGCCAGTGCTGTCTGTGACTGATCATCCCGCATTACACTGGAGGTTTCCTGGGGCTCCATCAACCTCTGGACCACCCATGTGCCTGGGTTCTAATATCTACCAGAATCCCAGAAGTGGCACATTATTTGCTTACATTCAATATGCAGATGGATGTTTATGAAGTGTCTTGGTGTGCCAGGGTTATCCTAGAAACAGGCTGCAAATTTGGAAGATGCCCTGAGACAAACAGAAAAATAGATCAGTGCAAAACGCTAAATGAGATATGAGCAAAGAGAAGAGATGGGTCCAGCTCAGCTTCCAGGGCAGCATCCTTGGGGAAGTTGAATGATGCTGAGACATCCTCCAAATGAATATGCATTTGCAAGTCAGAAAACAGGCTGAGGTGTTTCTAGACAGGGGACTCACCAGTGTGGAGGCAGGAGCGAGCCATGGCGGACTCAGGGATACCTGGACTGAGTTCTGAGCACAGCAGCTTCCTTGCTTTGCCCGAGAACCACATGACCACACAAGGTTCCGCAGTCAACAGGAGCTTTGTGCAGGTTAAGGCTTTCCCTGTTCTATGCTGTGGTGTTCCAGGGCTCTGACTTGTTTGATGCGTGGAAGGCACTTGGTAAATGTTTTTCCAGTAAGTACATGAATGATCTTTTTTTTTTTTTGGCCTCATTTTCTTTGCTCAGTTCCCAAAGTCCAGGATTCCCTGCAAGGGGTCCTTGTTTTGTAAGAGTACTCCCCAAGGCCTGACATTCTATGAGTACACTGAACCTCAGTTCCCTGCACACAATCTCCCAGCCCCTGTACCAGTCTCATATCTGAATATGACATGTTCCATTTTCTTATAAAAGCCCTTCCAACCAGGGGCACATTTGCATTACAAGATTCCTGGAATTGTAGTACAGAAAGATCTGTCTTCCAGAGCCCGGGGCTGTAAGCTGCAGCTGGATAGCTAAGCCCCAGAAAGTGGGACACTGTCCCAGAATGGGGTTCAGGCTCTATAATAGCACAGAGGGGACCAGACCTATGAGGTTCCCTGCAATCCCAGCCACAACGGCAAAGAGGTAGTCATCTTCCTCCCTAGGAGTGAGGAGTGCCAGGGCAGCAGGTCTGATATCCAGAACACTCTCTCTCTCTCTCTCTCTCTCTCTCTCTCTGACACACACACACACACACACACACACACACACACACACCTAGTTCCCTTTACACTCTGCCTTTCCAGTCTTAGACACTTCAGGAAGCCTCTTAGCATGGCCCAGGAAAGCCATCCACTAATCCATCATGTCCTTATCCCCATTCCTGATGAGCCGCCTGCTCTGAATGCAGTGTCTCAGCTATTGATGTAGAAGACACTGCTGCTTTCCACCTCAGCCGGGACACAATTTATACCACCCAGCCCCACAAGCTCAGCACGAAGTAGAAGAGGCTTCTGACTTTGGATCAATCTGTTGCTCAGTTGATCGGAATTACACCCCACAGGCTGCTATTGATGGAACTACATGGCCTGGTACCCAGAGCCAGCTGGAATCAAGCTCACCACCCTTGTCACAGCTTTATAGAACAGTATCTTCTTCCATAGAGGGCTTTCTACCTTGCCCTGGTCCTCACCTTGCACTCTAGCTCCAGGCTTCACAGTGAAGGATTCCATGTGGATTCAAAGGAACCACAGTGTGGGTATTTGGCATGAATTATGTGGTAAAAAAAAATTATCTTTTGTGTCCCTGATTGTTTGGTTTTGGTGCTGCAGGTAAACCCAGAAGAGCCACATACTTGCTAGCTTAGTTAGGACTCTTCCACTGAGCTATGCTTGCAAGTTGCTCGCTGCTCCCTTTATCTTCCTTTTGTATAAAAGGCAAACGCAGATGCACACGTCTTAAGAAGGGATGTGTGTGTGCTAGTTCTGACATTTCAAAACTTGGGCACACTCAGAAGAGCCCCACACCATGTTCCTGCCACACATATGTGTACCCACACAGAGATCCCTGACTCTCTTTTGATTTTTCCCCTTACTGTGTTGCATGCACTCAGAAGACTTCAGTTGTGTAAGAAGAAACTTCTGCCGGACTCCACAGATTCAGGAAGACACCACTGTGTCTCTTAGTAGCAAATTTTCATTTTATAATTTTAAATTTCTGTAGTTATGTATATACCATAGATCTAGGGTACCTTCTATGACATAGTATGCTAGGAGTATTCAAATATTGTAGCCCTACACATATTATCTTACCCGTAATGTCTGGGAAGGTAACTTTGGCCAAACAACACCATTTGAACAGCATCCTTCCTCTGGTACACCTTCAATCTTCCTGTTGATCAGAGAAAGGCTTTGGCAGGAAAGAAGGGAACTATGGTGCTGACCATGGTCCTGAACTGGCATAGTGTCTAGAATTGTTTTTTTTTCTATTTTGTTTTTTTTAATTTATTTATTTATTAAGGATTTCTGCCTCCTCCCCGCCATCGCCTCCCATTTCCCTCTCCCTCCCTCGATCAAGTCCCCCTCCCTCATCAGCTCGAAGAGCAATTAGGGTTCCCTGACCTATGGGAAGTCCAAGGACCTCCCACCTCCATCCAGGTCTAGTAAGGTGAGCATCCAAACTGCGTGGGCTCCCCCAAAGCCTGCAGACTGAAAAGAAAACCTCTGAAGCGTGGCTCTTGCCTGCCCTCTAAACTAGTAAGCCATACTCTATTCAAAGATGTGGGCTGTAGATCTGGATTCTTAAAAAGCATCCCATCTCAACCCCCACCCAGGCATGGACATCAGTCTGTTGTGCACCATGATTCTCCTTAAAGGGGGTGGATCTTGTCTGGTCCTCTCCAGAAACCTGCATGTGGTTTGTCAGGATCTGTGAAGTTTATGATACTTTAATATCTGCTCACGTTCTTGCAGAACAATTTTCATAACTACTACTGCGTCCTTTTGAGAAGTCTATCAAGTTTCCCCAATTTATTCAACAAATATTTGTACCAGTTGCACCGGTTTTATTTTCACTTAACAGACTCAAAGCTGGGGGCAAGAAGGCTACGAGATTTGTTTCTGACTGAGCTAGCAAAAAAGAGATTTGAGAGCTTGCTCTAAGTTACCAGTTTCTGAATTCTGAGCCCCCTCCATTTCACTTCAGGGCACAGTCATGAAATGGCCGTGACTGTGTGTGCATGTGGCTGGGTCAGGAACATGGGATGGGACTTCTCATTCTGCACAACATCAGAGCTGTGTGTGCTCTGTTGTCCCTCTGCCTTTTCCCTCTCCCCTTCTCTCTCCTGCCCCTGAGTGCAGGCTGAAGAAGAGATGAACATTCGAGGCACGTTCGGCTCCTTTCTGATTCCCATAGAGAGAACACAGCCTCTGCCTGCCAATTAGTGACGTTCGGATCTCTATTAGAGATGGGGACAGCTCGTTCCAGATACACAAATGTCCTTGTCTGAGAACAGCCCTGGGCCAAAGCACCAGCCCCTTCTCTCCCCAGAGTCACAGTGGAGGTGACTTGGTCTCTCCAGTGTCGCTTTAACTAATATCAGAATCAATACCTATTTGTTAAAGCCTGTCCCTAGTCCTTCACGAAGCTCAGGAAGAGACACTGCTTCAGCTTAAAGGAAATCAGATCCCAATAGAGAGTGGCTTGGAAGAGGGAAAAAATCCCAAACATGGCTCTTCTCTTGGCATTTTAAAATATGTTTATTTCCCCCAAAAAAACATGGAAAGAAAAGGGACTAATATTGGATAAGCACCTACTTTGGGCCAGATACATCTCACTTCCTATACTGCCTTTCATATATAATTTTATTCAAGTCTGTTAGTTTCATATAAAGATCAATGTGATATGCAAAGCAAGTATCCTAAGTAGAGAAAATTAAAATGTAAAAGTCTAACCCCGTGTCTTTCTCCTGGTGGGACTTCGCGACCTCAAGATCTTCATCAGGAAAATGGAAAGAAATCACATCTGCTTCTGAAGATGGTGTCAGAAGTCATCAGATACTGCATTTAAACCTACCGCCCCGTCCGCACATGACACAGTGATGTGTGAAGGTGTCTAATGTGTCAGGACGTGAGAAAAATGGAGCAGATACAGAGAGCAGTAAGCATATGGGTGGAGCACAGAAGAGGAGAAGCCTAGGGGAGCTCCTCCTCCTCCTCTGGGTCTTGATCTGTTTGTAGTCATGTGTGTTTTCACTTGAGCTTATCGTGGAGAAGGGAGTCATCGAATTCTGTGGAGTCCCAGAGGCATTTGATGACTTCCCAAAGGCCACATAATAAGGAGTAGACCTCAAACAGGGCCGAAGCCACATGTTTTCATGCCCTGGGAAACCTCCCATGATATAAACAACAGTGTTGGCTTCTCTTGGAGACCAGACTGTAAGACAGCAGAAAACTAGGCAGAGGAAGAGGGGCAGAGGTTAACGGGCCCCTGATTGCCAGGGCCAACGCTCTTAATGAGAGTGGAGCACCGTGAAATCAATGACCCATCCAGAGTCCCTAAGAAATTGAGATGGTTATTAAAATGCAAAATCATAAGCTAGAAGGATGAAAACAAGCACAAAGAATCAGCAAGAAGCAAGATGTGACATAGAGTACCAAGGACAGAGTCAGCAGCCTCATGTTGAGAAAACAATCTGATCCAGGGCTCTGTAGGGTGGAGCCTGAGAATAGTTGGTACCCAGAAGATCTGGAAACATAAATGCCTGAGTTCCAGCTGTCCCTGAGAAGGGGATTGAGACCTTGTCCAGGATCACACACCATGCAGCGTACAGTGTAGCCGTATCTGAAGGGGCATTAACTGTCTTGGCTAGGGTGTCCTTTGCCATTGATATCTACTACCTAGATACCCAAGACACTATTAGTCATCCACGAGGAACAACAAAAGACTATTCCAAGTGCCCAGTGTCACTGATTTATGAATGGCTAGAGACTAGTGTAGTGATACACACCTTTAATCTTAGCACCTGGGAGGCTGAGGCAGGAGGATCTTGAGTTTGAGGTCAGCCTGGGTTACATGCTTCCAGGACTGACTGACTGCAATAGTAAAAAACAAACAAACAAAAATCAAATCAAAACAAAACAAAAAACTAGTATTAACAAAAAGGACAGTTGAGAAGAGGGATACAGGAAGTGAGAAGATCAGTGATCAGAACAAACATCCAATAGGAAGTCAGGAGAGAAAAGGGTCACAAGGAAGTGAAGCAGTTAATCATTAAACCAGGGAGTCCTAGGCTAAACCTGGTAGGAATTCAGAAGGTAGAAACAAACACTGAGCTTAGCTACAAGGTCAGAATCCTGTCCCTAAAGAAGAGAAGACCTAGATGCAATGGAGGACAGCTGGAGCCAGAGCCAGGAAGAAACGCCTTTGGTGATGAGCATGGGTGGGGAACATCTGTGACAGATGTGGTTCAAGATGATGGTGGTCTGGGCAGAAGTTTGCATAAATCTGTAGGACTTTGCTACCAGGAGCTAACAATGAATTCAGGTTTTAAAACTTCTACCCTAGGTTCTAAGGGTCAGGGCAGGGTCACTGGGTAATGGTCACCTACAGTGACTGAGAGCTCCCTGAGACAGAAGTATAAAGGGATAAGATGAGGGAGAGGGTGCTGTTAGGATAGCAGGGATCTGGCCCATCATTGCCAAGCGGTAAAACGCAAGCCTTCCAGGCAAAATGACTGGAAGTCATTGCTTCCTGCACAGTTCCTAAGCTGGTCCTAACAAGACCCCCACTGTGAACCCAGCGGCCCCTAGCAAAGTGAGAAACTGAGTCAAGGTCAAACTGGACTTAGTGTGTGGAGCATGGGCCAGAGTCAGATCCATGCGGTTCTAGGTTCACAGCCTACAACAGGTGCCACCTTCTACAGGTGTCTGCCTCCCTCACCTGTGAACTGGGAGCAAAAGGGATTGGAGAAACGACTCGAGTATGTAAGAGTGCTTACTTACTGCTTCTGCAGAGGACCTGAATTTTGTTCCCAGCACCTATGTGGTGCCCCACAACTACCTATAATTATAGTTCCAGGGCATCCAATACCTCTTCTTGCCTCCACAGTCTCCTAAAATGCACATGGTGCACATTACACATACACATAAAAATCAAAAAAATAAAATTCATATTTAAAAAGGGAGCAACAGAGATCACCTTGGTGGAGCACTTAAACTTCAGTGGACTTGGCAAACCCTGTCGTTATTTCCCTTAGAACACTACTGTGTGTCAACTGTAGGAGACCATTGACTCACTCACTCATTCATTCATTCATTCGTTCATTCATTCATCCAGTCAGTCAGACAGACAGACAACAGCATTTGGGGGGCATCTAGTGTATCTCAAACACCATGCTGAATAGAGATTTACTTCTGTTCTTTGTTTACTGAGTTCCTAGAGTTTGAAAGACATGTTGAAATTCAAGAACTTTATTCTGACACTAAAGTCCATCTCCTATTGGTGCCAAAGCTCATGCAGTTCCAGTGGCCCCAAGCTCACCCTCTCTAGAGACACACAACTGCTTTAACAGACCACTTAGATTGGGAGAGAGTTGACAGACACCTGTGTTATGCTAACAACATTTGTTTCTCTCTCTCTCTCTCTCTGTCTCTCCCTCTCCCCCCGAAATTGTCTAAATTTGCTGATTTTCACTCCCATCCTGTATGGATTTGCAATGCCACATCTCCCACCTCTCCTTTTCTGTTATCAGGATGGATTTTTAATTTCTACATAATTGGGTGAGCCTCCCCAGAAAAGACTGCGGTACATTCCTTGCTTTCAAAGAGGGAAGTATCAAACTGCTACCATACTGGCACCCCTCCCCCAACATCCCAGTTCTACAGGGGACCTAGAGTGACCCCAGGGAGAGGTAGAGACGGCTCTTCAGAGGTGACTTGGGAGCTAGCATTACTTGCCTAAGATCAAGAGACCTTCTGGGGCTTCTCAGGCTGACTCTGGTGGATGAGCTGCCTGGAATCTGAGCCTGGGACACAGCAGGAGAGGAGCTGTCTTCTGTTCTCCCAGACACTTTCAGACCCTGCCCTGGGAAGCTTCCAGATCACTTCTATTTCAGATGGCACGGGGCGGGGGGGTGGTAAATGACTTCCCAACATTTCTGAGTCCTGTTCTCTTCAGGTACCAAATGGATGGTAATGGTGGTGATGCTCCAGTCTAGGTTAGGCAAAACTGAGAGGGTACCAGAGGCGAGGGATGGGATAACAGTGCCTGCCACTTAGTAGATCACTCTGATTCACATGAGGACACCGTCCTCAGTGAGTCTAGATTCCTGAAAGATGCCGGAAATGGGTAGAAAGAAGGAAACTAGAATGCAGAGCTGATTGCTCTTGTCAGGGCAGTTAAACACCTGGGCATTTGCATCCGTGGGAGCTGTTGGCTCCTGAGATAACCACTGTGGTGACAGCAGGAAGGCTCTCTGGGGACCCTGTTTCTCTCTTTCCAGTGTATACCTTTCTGTTCTATTCTTCCGTGTGAGGCATGATGGGGCTGGGTGTCCACTCCCCCTCCCCCCGCTGCTGCCAGTGTGGACTTTCCTTGCAACTGGCTGAACAATACTGCAAAAGTCACTCTACCTCTCTGAGACTCTCTGGAGTCTAAGAAAAGCCAAGCTCCCTTCTATGGCTATTGTACGAGAAAATTAAAAGAGATATATTCCTAACGCTCGTGCCAGGCAAGTTTTGGATCCTTGATAAGTGACTGCTATTATAGTTTTCTTATTATTATTTCCATAATAGCAATTTTAATTGTTGTCGGAATTTAAATCCACCCACAACTTGGAAGAACAAGGCTCTCCTTTCCTTTCTAGGATTTTCTCCTTTAGAGAAAAGAATATATCGTTGCTGCTACCTCTCTCTCTCTCTCTCTCTCTCCT
>NC_022014.1:55268919-55283406 GCF_000317375.1 Microtus ochrogaster | reverse complement strand
TCCTCCTCCTCCTCCTCCTCCTCCTCCTCCTCCTCCCTCCCTCCCTCCTTCCCTCCCTCCCTCTCTCCTCTCTTCTTCTCTCCTCCCCCATTCTGTTTTCCTGTTTGGAATGACTCCATAGGTTACAGACCCAGCTACAGCTGGGATTGCAAGCCTCCAGACCTCCCACCTCGCCCCTCATCCCTCGCTCCCTCCAAAATCTTATCAAATATTAAAAGCTGTGAACGAGGAGGCCAGTTTTAAATCATTTTAATCACAGCATTCCTCAGCCTTCTCAAAAGGGCTCGGAGGAATCGATTCAGAAGTGGTAATTATGACTGCAGCCCTGTGCCAGGCAGCAGGTCGGCATTGGAACACCAGCGACAGATGGCAGGCGCAACTAGGGAGGGCTCCTCCCAGTGGGGGCTCACGCAGGAGGTGTCTCATGGGAGGAAATGAAGCTAAGTTGTCCCAGGTTAGGTGTCAAGTTTGGAAATGCATACCCAAATCTGCTAAAAATTAGCTTACTCTTCTCAGTTTTCCCCAGCGTGGGGGCTTTATACTGCATCTAACCGCATAGCGATTATGAGAAGCATATGCCATTATCCTGATTATAAGCAAGGGAACTGAAGCTAGAAAGTGTCCAGTGGTGTCCTAAAGACAGGCCCCAACTCGATTGTGCTTGGAAGCCTTCTAATTTGTTTCCTGAGACTTGGTCAGCCTCACATTCGAAGGTTTCCTGCAGTGCGCTAAAGGGGACCCTGTCTGTAAGGCCATGCATACCTTGTCAGCCCAATTCCCAATTCATGTGTGTCTATGTGTGTATGTATGTGTATATGTGTGTGTCTGTGTATCTGTAAGTGTGTTGTGTGCACATTGTATGCCTGTGTATACACATGCCTGTCCATGCATGCATGTCCAAAGGCCAGGCCAATTTCGGGTACCTTCCTTGCTCTCTCTCAAACTTACCTTTTGAGATAGTCCCTGGAGTCCGCCAGTCTCCATCCAATCCCGCCTTCCCATGAGGGTTACAGGTAAGTGTTGCTATGCCGGCTGAGATGGAGACTCGGGTTCTCCAGCATGCACTTCACCCGCAGAGCCATCCCAGCCCTATGTCCAGTCTTTACTCAGTCTTTGTTGAAATCTCACTCTTTTTACCAGCTCATCTCCCCCTTCACAAGATTGTCCTTGGGGCCCTAGCTAACTCTCGCTCTTCTCTGACCCTGAAGCCCCTTGGGTCACCAGCCCTTTCTAATAGCCACCACCGCTAGATGTCCCTCACCTTGCTGGACTCGGCTGTTGACATCTCAGGAATAGCCCCGGCTTCCTCCAGTTCCTCAGATCATCAAGCTGTTCTCTCTTGCCTGTTTGCTTTGCCCCATCTTTCTCATCTGGAACAGCTGGCATGGATCCATGGAGACAGCTCTTTTTCCTGGAAAGATGGCCGGCTCCTGATCCTTGGCTTCTCTCTCCGTTCCCACCCCTCCCTCTTCATACCGTATGCCTGCGGCTTTCCACCAATAAAACTATCACCCCATTGTAGGGGAAGCTGATTTAAACTGTTGAAATTCCATACACCGGCTAAACTGGACAAGAACAGAAAAGGAACCCAATCCACTCATCTGAGTGGGAGCCCGGGACTTAGCCCTCAGCCGACAAAGTCTGAGTGAGTTCTGCCGTATCCATGCCTCCTGGCAGAGGTTTCTGGAAACTTGGGGAACAGCTCTAGGTCAGAAGCAAGAGAACCGAGAAGGCCATTTGCATATAAAATACCCACGAAAATTATTCAATACCACAAGAAAGTGTATGTTCCATGACTTTCCTTGAAAAATGTACCTTTCTTGATGTATCTTTCATTTTCCCACATTTAATAGAGATGTGACTACAGAGAGTTCATTTCGACTTTCAAGGCAAATAGATCCTGTATTCGGTGATAAATGGCAAGCAGACAAGGCCCTGTGCCTGCTGGGAGGAGGAGTCAAGGAGTGGAGGTGGGGGGCTCAGACTCACAGACCCTCCGCAGGCGTGCCTGCTGCTCCGTGCCAGCCTGTGTGCCCTGGGGAGTGCAGAGTTGTGTGGCCAGATTTCCTGATTCTCAAGAGAAGCTAGAAACAGACCATATGTATAATGTCCCAAATTTTTAAAGAGTTACCTTCACTAAACACACAAATAAGCAATCAAACATCTGTTCAGGACTTTGGCTTCTTAGATTACAACTTCTACATGAATTCTCCCAAGGAGAAGAGAAAAATCACCTTGCAGGTGGATTCAAGAGGGACCCTTGACCCCCAGAATCCACCAGGTTTTGAGTACTTGTTTGAACCCCAAGCCATCCTTTCTCAGACTCCCAGCGATTTCCTGAAGCCTCGACAAACCCGCACCAAAGGAAAACCATTTCTAAGCCCAACAAACAGCTCTTAGAAAAGATCACAGAGAGCCGAACTCGCTAGCAAGTCATGCCTGTTTCCTCTCTGCCGAGGGATCAAATGCTTCCCATTCCAATGATTAATCGCCTCTTGGTTTTCACAAGTTGTACAATGTTATTGACTGAACAGATATATTCATTGTGCAGCTTCACTGCTGGAACACAGAAGCTCTGGGGTGAAGCGATGCTTGCCTGGGGCTTGCAAACTGCACGCTATTTCTATGCTGCCCGATTCAGCCCTTCCTCAGATTACCTTAACCTCTGGAGCTAATGAAACTCAGCCACTCCTCAACAACCATTAATATGGCTTCATTAATGGTTACACTGCTGAATGCTCTGTGTATTATTATTCTCATACCAAGCACACCACACACACAGCTGTCCCTCGCTACCCAAAAATTACCTCTAGAATCCTCAAGGGTTCCAAATCCTGCAGATGTTCAAGTCCCTGTCAAAGAAATGGTACATTATCGGCACATCCTCCTGGGTACTTTACATCATCACTAGATGACTTCTAATTCCTACTCTTGATGCAAATGCTGTGTAAATACTAGTTACACTGTATTGTTAAAGGAATAAAGACAAGAAAAGTCCATCTGTGCTCAGGACATATGCAATTTCTTTCTTTTTTTTTCCCAGCCAGCAGTTGTTGCATCTGAGGGCTAGGAACCAGCAGATACCAAAGTCAACCATGCTAGCGAGGCTTCTAACACCCACTGGCATATGTGGGAAGTCCCCACCTTGGCTCCCAATAGTGATGGACTGTGACCTCTAAGGCAAATAAACCCTTTCCACCTTCTAGGTGTTTTTTTTTTCTTTCTTGGCCGTGGTGTTTATCACAGCAGCAAAAACCAAACTAGACAGCAAGCAATGGGTTTTTGCTCTTATTCATTGGTTTCTCAGAAACTTAAGTTAATTATGATCTTCCATGAATAGTCTGGGATTCTGTTTGCTGGTGTGTGTGTGAATGTGAGTGTGTGTTAGTGTGTGTGTGTGTGTGTGTGTGAGAGAGAGTGTGTGTGTGTATGAGTGTGTGTGTGTGAGAGAGAGTGTGTGTGTGTGAGTGTGTGTGAGTGTGTATTGTAAATGTGTGTGTGTAAGTGTGTGAGTGTGTGTGTGTGAGAGAGAGAGAGTGTGTGTGTATGAGTGTGTGTGTGAGTGTGTGTTGTAAATGTGAGTGTGTGTGTAAGTGTGTGAGTGTGTGTGTGTGAGAGAGAGTGTGTGTGTGAGAGAGAGTGTGTGTGTGAGAGAGTGTGTGAGTGTGAGAGAGGGGGAGAGGGGGGGGAGGGAGGGAGGGAAGGAAGGAGGGAGGGAGGGAGAGGGAGAGAGAGAGAACACTACCCTCGTTTTGTGCTCATGTAGAGAGGTGCTGACTTTCAATAACTTTGTCTATCTCTCCCCTGCCATATTTTTTGAGACAGGGTCTCTCACTCAACCTAGAGCTCACTGTTTACTAGGCTGGCTGACAAGGGAGCTCCCAGAGACCTCCCTATATCCCTTACCCCAAACCCAGCATTGAGTTGCAGGTGTGCAGGTGTGTGCCTCCATGCCCGACTGCTGTATGGGTGCTGTGGGTCTGAATGGGGTCCTCACCCTTGAGCAGCAAGCGCTTTACCCAATGAGCCATATCTAGGCCCGTTAGTGTTTTTCTAATGTGTGGCTTTGCTGGAGTTGGGGCAGCAGATTCAGTGGTTGTCTAAAGACACCCCCTCTTTCTGGAGTCTTTGAATATTCCTCTGGGTCCCCCGCTCTGTGGGCTGCCCCGATAGTGCTGCTCACACTCAGTCCCGAGAGAGTCCCAACGTCTACGAGTCCTTCAGAGTGACCGCTGCCTTTAGTTTAAAACTCTCAGTGACCTGACAGCTTGCAGTCCGATCTATGTCAACTCTCTCTTCCTAGCTGTCCACATGAGGCCTCCACAAACTCCAGGCCGAGGGCGACTCAACCGCTCACCCGTCTGTTTTTATATCTTCTACACACTGGGAATAGTTTTACAACTTAAACCATTGAGGTTTTTTTAAAAAATCAAAAGAATTGGGGCTTCTTTTAATGTTTTACTATTCAATAAAACGCGGGAGTCAAATACTAGGGAATAAACCTGACTGATCCAGGGTCCACTTCATGGGCGGTCTCATGAGTGAAAACACAAACAAATCTCTCACAAGAGAGTACTTCATCACACTGTCAAAGTCCAAACAAGTTGAGTTCCAGGGTCTCCCAAATTTTAACCTCACAGCCCTCCTTCACCTGTATGCAGCTGGTCCTCTGATTTATACTCAGTTCAGCAAGGCTTCACTGAACATCGACAGACTTTTCTTTCTTATTATCCCCTAAGCCAAGGTTTATTCAACTTTTCCACTCATTACTTCTCTTTGCCAAAGAAAATTTTATGGGATCCTGATATATACAATAGGTAAATAAATTAAACATTTAATGATAACAAAGCATAACGAAGTTTATTTTAAAACAATTATTCTGGCATATATGTTATCATTTATTTTATATGGAAGTATACTTGGGTACTAAAGACGTGGATGTAGTTGTTTATTTATTTATTTTTTTACGTGAACTCTTTACTCCTGGCTGGATATTTGACACTGGGATGTGGAGCATCTTCCACAGTTTTTAAAATTGATCAGCTTTTCAATTTTAGAATCAACAGTGCTGAGAATGACTCTTTACATACAGGCAGAGTATAAAATGCAGAAGTACATTTTACATTTAGAGAGACATTTCAAAAATTGATAAAAAAAAAAAAGCCTGCCCTAATCTCAAATCAAAATTCACAGAGTGTTTTCATGGAACTCTAGCAGCAGCCCAAACATCAATTTTCAAAATCAAACATTCCAGGGCAATCCAATCCAAAGGCATATTGACAAGACTTACCTGTTGAGGAATGACAGTGGGAAAATATTTAAAACACTTATTTTCCATAATTCATTCATTACATTTCTTCTGGAAGGGCAGACAACTCCATATGTACATGACTGTACACATGGAAACACCGTGTCCATAACAGCGCAGTCTCCAGTCGGGCAGCGTTCATGGCATTGCATGGTATGAGGGCCTACACTATGAGAGGGGAGTGTGTGCTGTTTGTGCAGAAACCGTCGGTAAAGGCACACACTGCGCCTTAGGTGGCTGCAACCAGACACACCTCACATCCATCAGACATTCCATTTGGAATACTTTTTTGTTGTTTCACACTCAGAAAATGTTCACCATTGCCAATTTTTTTTGACCCTATCACAACTATTTACACAGTGCTTTTGGGGTTTTATAAGTCATCTAGAGATGATTAAAGCATACTTGGGGATCTGCTGACAAGCCAGCACTGTAGCATTTTGTGTGAAGGACTTGAGCATCCAAAGTACCCTCAAGTCATCCTCAAACCAATGCCCTTTGAATACAGAGGACCCACTGTCACATCTGAAACTGCACATGGAAGGAGAACAGAAAAATTGGGTAGCTGCAGCAGAGACTGTGTGGTCCACGAGTTAGAAGTGTTCACTGTGTGGTGTTCTACAAACTTTGCTGAGCCCTGTCCTACGGGATGTGATTTTTAGCATCCCGCATTTATGCTTCCTGTGGAAGGGGTCCAGATGTCTTTTTTTACAGTTATGTTTACTGCTGTTAGGGCTAACGAGACAATAGAGAGAGGAAAGAGGAAGAGAAATGGGAAGGGAGAGGAAGGGGGAAAGGAGGGAGAGAAGGAGGCAGGCAGGGAGGAAGGGAGGGAGGGAGGGAGGCAGGGAGGGAGGGGGAGGCTCCAGTACCAGCGCCTATGTGGCAGAAGGATTGTCACTCTCTGAGACCTTGCAGAGTGGAGGCGCAGGTCTCACAGGCAAGCTGAAGCAGGACACGAGAACATGAGCCCTGCACTGCTGCCACGCCGAGAGCTGCAGTCCATTCCCCCAACCAACCTCATATTAGACTAATGCTGTTAATTTGAAGTTTATTGGTTTTACAGTCTTATTGGTATTTAATTTAGAAATTTGTTTCAGCTTTATAGCTAAATAGCACTAAAAGCATAAGGATTTTATACCTACGCTTTATGTTTGTACGTATTAAGTAACATTAGGATAAAAAGTAATTTAAATCAATGCTCAGTGAAATTTTCCTCTTTCATAAAACATATGTTGCTTACATTTAAGGAGGAAAAAAAAAGGTATAAGACACATTAGCCCCATTTAGTCTTTATCTAAGTGTCCCGAGCCACTACCTGCCAACCCTGTCTCTATTTGGGTCCCCGTCCAGTCTCAGGTGGGGGCTTGTCTAATAAGAAACCCAAGCCTCAGTTGAGACTGAGTTCTCTGATGGGCTGAGGGCCACTTCATGTTAAGATAACTAGACTTCCTCTGCTCTCATGATATGCCACCTCACCACAGGTCCCTCAAACACCAAGCCAAACTGTCCATGTCTGTGAGCCTGACACTGATGCAAACCTCTCTTCCTTATAAGCTGGTTTGTCCTAGGTATTGTGTCATAGTAACAGAAAGCTAACTAACTCACGCTTCTATACTGCCTTCCTGTATGCAGAACTATCCATTCTGTAAGTGCCGGCACCCGAAGAGGCACAAGTTGCTCCCCACTTTGTCTTTCTGTCTGTCTCCCTTCTCACATCTCTCTCCCTCTCCCTTTCTGGCTGAAGGAGGTGAAGCTTTTTCCTTGTAAGTGTTCGGTAGCAAAATGCCTGCTTGAATTTTCATCGTGCAAGCAGACAGGGCTGCTAACGGCACTGGGCTACTCTCAGGAGCAATGTATCTTGTTGCAACTTTTACATAGTTTGCAACGTCATTTTTAACTGCAAAGTACCTGGGTACCAAGCTCCTCAATGTTAGCTGTTGCAGTGTAACAAATCACCCCAAATGCAATGGCTTAAAATTGCAGAATCAATTCTTTTGCTCACTAGCCTACAATACGTGCAGGGGTTGGCAGTAGTGGTTTGCGTCTGCTCCATGAGAAACAGTTTGATGCAATGCAAGTGGTATGGGAAAAGATCCAGTTTCAGCGTTGCTGGTGGTGTATTCAAACAATAGAGCACATGGCTAACCTGCGCAAGGCTCTGGATCCATTCCCCAGCACTGAAAAAAAATGATGTTAATCGTAGCGCTTTCTGCAGAAGCTTGGTTCCTGTCTGCATACCCATCACCATAGTCTCTTTATTTGAGCCTCAGAGTTGATAGAGATCTCACGTCAATCAAAGCACTTACACAGTAGCTCAGTCTTCTACAGCTAGTATAGCTAGTATTGCAGGAAGCAAAGGAGGATCTGCATGCCAGGGTGGCCTCGCATCAGAAGCCACACATCTGTGCCTCCTGCCATAGCGCGTTTCTCTTGCTAAAGCAAGTGCTAAGGCTGGGTCCTGCATGAAGTTCTAGGGGTCCGAGACCACGATGCCGAAGCCAGACTCCACTGGCTCTGGCAAGGGCTTTGTAACAGAAAGAATGTTTGAAAATGAACGAAATATCAGAGATCGTTTTACTTCATAACATCCTGCTCTTATAATTAAGAGCTCTAATCCAGTCTTGAGAGACATAACTAGTCTCTCTGGGAAGACATTAATCCATTCATAAAAGTGGCGCTCCTAAGACTTAATTGTCTTAAAATTCCCACTATCTCTCAACACCATTACACTAGAAGTCAAATTGCAACATGAGTATTGGTGAAGCTAAACCATATTCAAACCATAACACCTCGCTCTACCTATTGGTTCATGTAAGGGTACAGGTCCCCCCTCCCCCTCTTCCCCTCTCTCTCTCTCTCTCTCTCTCTCTCTCTCTCTCTCTCTCTCTCTCTGTGTGTGTGTGTGTGTGTGTGTGTGTGTAGATGTGAATACGTGTGGAGACCAGAGGCAACTTTGGGCATTATTCCTCAAGTGATGTCTACTTTTTCTCTTTGAGGCAGGGTCTTTTACCAGTCTGAAACCAGCCAAGTACAAGTAGTCAAGACTGTCCAGCTGGTGAGCTCCAAGGCTCTGACCCCCATCTCTGTCTGCTCACTACTGGTATTGCAAGCATGAGCTACCATGCCTGGATATTTTTACTTGGACCCTAAGAATCAAACTCAAAAAAAAAAAAAAAAAGCAAAAGCAAGCACTTTACCTTTGAGCTATGCCCTTAACCCTGGAGTGAGATTAGACTCTTAATGAAGTGTTGAGATTTTAAGATCGTAAGGGAGATATTATTTTAAGCATCTGTGTAAAATGCAGTTGGCTACAGGCAATGTCAGCACAGGTTTGGACCCTCTCCTTTTTCCCCACGGCCCATAATTTATTAGCTGATCAAACAAGTGACTACAATTCTCCAGTCCTTTATCTTGCCTCAGATGTAACAAAAGAATGTTAGCTCAGACTAATGCTATGATCACTGAATGAGACAATATATAACAACCTGGCCTGCTATTTGGCACATAGTATAGTTGTCCCTGGATACCCAGAGGGGAAGTGGATCCAGAATCCCTAGCAGATGTCAATCTGCAGATGCTGGGATTCCCTGCATAAAATAGCATAGTACTTGTGCAGAATTTGAACGTATTTTCTCGTGTGCTCCAAATCAGCATCAGACATCTTGTGATGGCTAAAGCCCAGAAAATGCAATGTAAAGAACTGTAACCCTGTGTTGTTTATACAGTAATGAAGAGAAAAGGAGTCTGTCCACATTCAGTATTGATTCAATTTTTTTTCAATTAGTTTTGACCTTCTGTTGGTTGAATCTGTGGATGCTTGCAGACAGGGAGGCTGAGAGACCATCCTGAACCAATATTTTTTAGTTGCTGCTTTGCCTTTCTGGGATTTTGTCTCTTTCCGCCTAGACCAACTTGAAACAGCATTCTTAGGCTACTGACTTTGTAACATTTGACCCTAGAAATTATATCATTGTAGTCCTAAACATCCAAGGTGTCACACAGGGAGTCAAGCATTGCTGGAGGACTGGTCTTTCCCAGAGAGACTTATTTCAAAGTCTAGGAACCCTTTCTCTATGGAGGAGCCCAGCTGGGGTCTTTGGGGGGGTGCAGACCTCCCTCTGCTGGGGTTGATTGAAGTGAAAGGGCCACCATATGTCTTTCCCAGAAGGTGACTGACTTCTTGTGTCCATCCCAGGTTCCCTGAGAATTTCCTGAAAGCCCTTCCGGCTAGCCCAGTTGGGAGTGTTAGCACATCAGATCCCATGCTTTAGTGAAAAATGTAAACACAGACCTGATTTTTCATTTTAAATGAAGCCAAGCATATTGTTCCCAGCAGATGCCGAGTGACTCAATCTGTCCTCTCGGCTTTGAAGAGAACTGAAGAACAACATGGTAAAATAAAGCAAACAGCACATTTATTGGTTGATAAAATGCTGTTTTAGTCTACCCTGGCATTACATGGTGATTGCTATGCAGCGAACATCTGTTATTAAATCCTGGCTTCTGTTGCCTGGATACATCAAGTCAAAAGCTGGAGCCTATGAGAAACCCATTTGTGTGTCTCTTGCATGTAAAGTGTCAGAGCCCACATGATGCTGCCTTTGTCTTCATCCTAACCGGATCTTTTAATCCGAATTGTCTCACTTGTTAATTCCCACTCCAGGGCAGTACTGTTTTTGTTTGATTAAAATGGGCTGAAGAAACAAACAAACAAAAACCCCAGTGTAATCTCAGGGACTCAAAATAACCAGCTGATGAATTTGGGGTTAGATTTGTGAATTTGGAAAGGGAAGGCCTTTCTTTTTTTTTTAAACAAGTTTATATTAAATGATGCAGTAATTCAACTCCTAGGGTCCTACCCTAAAATCAAAAGAGAGATAAATACATGTATAAGGAGAAGGGTGTTCAGTACAGTGTTATTTAAGGACAACAGCAAAGCAAAACATTGGAAGTTACCTGGATGCATCCAAGTCAACCCTCGGCCATAGGAGTTTATAGAACATATCAGTCCATCTCTTTTCCTATTTGACACACTATGGTTGCACATATTTATGAAGCGCACTGAGATAATTAATACATATATGCACTACATAATGAGCTGTTAGACTCGGATAATTAGCATTTCTGTTCCCTCATGCATTCATCATCTTTTGGTGTCTAGGACTTTCCAACTCTTCCCTTCTTGTTTTTCATAAGACACTCCTTAAGCTGTGGTACACTGTCATCACCCCTGCTATGCACAGGACACTAGAATGCACTGTTCTATCTGTGTTTGGATACCTGTCATCTGACCTTCCTCCTTCTCCTTTCCTCACTTCCTTTTCTAGAGCATCTAATCCCCTCTCTGCTGCTCAAAAACTCAACGTTTTGAGCTTCCATATATGAGTGACAACACTCAGCATCTGTCTTCCCATTCCTGGCTTATTTCATTTAACATAATGTTCTCCAGTTCCAAGTACATCACCACAAATAACAGGACTTCATTGTTTTTATGGCTGAAAAATTTCCACTGTGTATCTAGACCACATTTTCTTTATCTAATCTCTCATTGATTGATTTTAAATTGTTTACAGTGTGATGCTACCCTAAAAAAAAATGCTTCAGTGAACAACTTCGCTCAAGTCTGAATCCCTCTTTCCAATAAACTGCTAGACACGGAATTATCGGGACTCAGCATGGGGTATGTTTGTTTTCTGCATCGCAGATGTGGCCTGAGGACTCAGCACATGCCTGGAGGAAACCAATCTAAACACGGGGAGCTACATGGTTGATGAAACCATCTCGGTTTTATAGAATGACCTGGGAGAACAGAAAAGCTAGGGGAGTTGAGCAGACAACAGCAGAGCCAAGGGGCCTACATAGGAGTCTTGGGCACTGTCGTTCTGACGATATTGATTGAGGTGGCACTCAAGAGCTCAGGAAACAGTTAGACAGAAGGGGACAGCTGGCACTTAAGGGACAAAGTAGGAGGGCATGAGAGGACTGGCTGGGTAAGTATCTTGGAGCAAGCCAAAGCCATCTCTCTGGGAAACCTACCCATGAATTTAGACTACGGTCTCTGTGATTCTGAACTGTCATGATGCTTACTGTGCACATTAGGGGCTCCAGGAGGAGACTTCTTGGGGGAAAATCCACAAAAAATAGGGGGTCATCAGGAGTGGAGAAAGACTCACCCCAGATCCCACAGTGGTCACCGAGGCTGTAGCCAGATTTGTCCTGCTCTGCCCAAGCTCTGATGTCCCTGCAATGAATGGACTCAAGGAAAGGTCTTAAGGTAGAAGTGGGTCGGCCATGAGCAGACAAACCCCAGGCAAAGACAGATGTGCTGTCCGCTGAGACAATCACCCAAGAGTGGGCAACCTCAGCGGGAAGGAGGCGTGAGCGGAGACATGAATACAGACAATGACACAGTCGGGACTTAGACGAGGGAAAGAGGATAAAAGGGAGATAGAACAGAGGGAACAGCGGCCCTGTGATGTGGGCACCGTGGGTATGGGGCAATGATACTTTGTCAGGTGAACAGTGAGCAATTTTGAAAAAAAAAAGTTGGGGTAATAAAAAGTACTTGTCACACATTCTGTGCAGCAAGTGGTCACCAAACAGCAGCGCGCAAGCAGCGGAGTTGACACTAGAGTCAGGTGTAAGTCTCTAAACTCTGACCTCAGTGTACTCATTCCTAAAGCCTCAGCCACCTCAGAGGAAGAACGCAGGGGCCTGCACCTGGACTCAAGGCTCACTGGCTCGTCACCTTGAGAAGCACCTGTTGCTGCACCTTGACCCCAGACGGTGACTCAGCACCATTGGGACAGGGCTGTGTTTTAACCATTTAAAAATTCACCTCCACTCGCCATGTAGAGGGTAGTCCGTGGGTGTCACTTGGAGAACTCACAATGGAACATTTGCCAAGGGCAGCTCCAGGCAGGCCAGACAATGGTCTTGTGTCTTTCCATTCAGTGTTAAGAAAGAACCCCAACCGCCACTCCCCGATGCCAGTATTGCCAAGACATTTCAATGGAGTTCTCATGCCTTCAGATACACAGGGCTGAAAGGCCATGCATGGGTGAACCTCATCTCCTGGCTGTAGCATGTGGCTTCCCCTGAGGATCTGCTCTCCGCTGAGAGCTACTAAATCCTGAGCCACCATGGAGTGAAGGCAGAGATTCTTCAAACAGCCCTGAGGGGTCCCTTAGGACCCAAAGGCTCCTGATTCCTAGCTCAGAGAAGGATTCGACTTTGCTTGGAGGCAGGAAAGACTGCTGCGTTGGAGCTTAAGGTAGCTCAGAAAGAATCAAAGCTAACCTCTCTACCCTTCTCCCACAGCCCTGCATGCGTCTTCTCTGATCCCCGTCTGACAGAGAGGAGGCATTCCAAAAGCTCATTATTGGCTTATATACTTTGCTCCAAATCAGCACTTAAACACCCTGGGACGAACAGTCCTAAACGGGAAAGAATAAAAATAAAAAATAAAAATAATGAGTTTTCTTGCAAGTTCATAGATGTGCTTTTTTGCCTAGCTGGGATTTAGCCTTCTCTGCTTTAAATTTGATTCTGCTGGTCATTAATCACTTGGATGTCCTACTTCCTCCACCCCATGCCCTGGGTCACCACCCAGTCGTCCTTGCCTCATTGTGGGTGACATGAAGCTGTTCCCAGGGTTCAAGCCTTCTTAGAGACTCAGCTGCAAAGCTGCTTCTTTAGGCGCATTAGCAGAATTGCCATCTCTAGCAAGTCTGAGCGATTAGAGCTCGCTCACATTAATTGGGCCCTGCCTGGATGCACTCCGGATGGCTCGCTCAGTCTAATCCTCCTAAAAACCTCATGAGTCAGGAACTGTTAATGGCTCTGATTTCCAGGTGAAGCCTGGGCATGTTTCCACAGAACTGAGATCCAAATCCAAGCCATTTGATGCCAGGAGCTAAAGTCAACCAGCTCTCTGCTCCCGTGATGTGCTACACGGAGTAGACCAGAATCCAAGAGCTCTGTTGAGGTTGATGTCGACATAGGCAGTCCTAGGACTATGCGTGGCATGGAGACTTAGAACCACATCACGTCGGGCCCAGCTGAAAAAACTGAAAAGCTGGTTTAGCGTAGAGGAAAGGGAGGTAATAGCAGGAATTGTGCCGGATAAGGAGGCATAGAACACTGACATTATAAAAGCTGAACCTCTTGGGTCCGGAATTCGAAGTCCAATGAGGTAAATTAATACCTATCTATGAGATAAAGCTTTTACTTCCTCCAGAGATGTCCAAACAAGGATAACACTGTTTTGAGAAGTAGGAAGCTCCCTGGAGACATTCAAGCAGAAGTTTGGCATCTTCTTGTGAAGATGGAATAGAGGGGGTCTCAAGTGTCAGGTGTGGATAAAACTTAAAGGCCCCTTTGATCCTGTGACTAGGCAATTCTCTCATGATTCGTTTGAGTTGTAGCTCAGGTAGCTCTATGCACAGTCATGAAAATACCAGAGGCAGTGTCTCCCGCACAACCTCCAAATTTATCCCTATGACTCCAAGCAAATAACAGTCAGCTTTCTGTTGCCATAACAAATGCCTGAGATCATCTGCTCATCCGCTCACCGAGTAATAAGGTTTATTTCGGCTTACAGTTAGAGCAATTTCAATTTGTGGTCAGTCAGCCCTGTTGCTTTGGATTAGCCTCCCATGGAAGGAGAGAGGGGAATCAGGGAGGCCTGAGATCTCAAAACCCCTTTGAGGGCATTGCCCACTGATCGAAAACCCTCCCTTAAGCCCCACCTCTCCCAAACGTGCACAGTAGGGATCAGGCCTTCACCACCACAGGAACTTGAACACAACACTTACCCAAACCTCATCAGAGCACTCTGGATCCATCCTTATCAAGTGATGTCTTGAACTGCTGTCTACTGAAGCTAATACGGTTCAGAGCTAAAGGCTATAGATAGACACTAACTCATCCAAGATCGCAGAGCTAGCCAGTGGCCAAGTCATGTGGGCTTGGGCTCCCATGTCTAAAATTGCCAGTGGCCCCTTCTTTCCCCAACCCCTAACCTCATAGAGTATCAGAACAGAATCATTCTTTGGTGGGTAGTCCTTCATCCAGCAGACGATAGGATTCATATCATATGCTAACTTTTAATTCCTTGGCTTGCGCATGCTCTCTCTCTCTCTCTCTCTCTCTCTCTCTCTCTCTCTCTCTCTCTC
>NC_022014.1:55263452-55268819 GCF_000317375.1 Microtus ochrogaster | reverse complement strand
TCTCTCTCTCTCTCTCTCTCTCTCTCTCTCTCTCTCTCTCCCTCCCTCCCTCTCTCTCTCCCTCTCTCTCTCCCTCTCTCTCTCTAGGTTGTCCAGGTCAGCCTTGATCTTGCACCCATCTGAATAGGTCTCCTGTGTAGCTGGGCTTATGCTACCAGGCCGAGTTTACTGGTATGGTTCCCTCCTTTCCCTTCCCCTCCCTTCCCCATCTCCTCCACCTCTCCTTCCTTTCTCTCCTCTCCCCGCCCTTTCTCTTCCCTCCCTGGCCCTCCCCTCCCTGGTTAGAGGCTTAGGCTTAGGGTTAGGGTTAGGGTTAGAGCTAGAGTTAGGTAGGGTAAGGCCTCCCCTCCCCTTCCCTCTCCTTCCCTTCTATGGACACAAGACCAGCTCTGTTGCCCAAGCTGGTCTAGATTTCGCTTGACACCTTGATCTCACAGTCGATGCTCCTGCTCTGCATCCTAGGTCCGAGACTGCTGCTGTAGGTTCGCTCTGCCGTGCCCTATCTGGTTATGGCTTTCTAACATGTACTTTCCAAACAGATTGTGAGACACATCTAGACCCAGGGGAAATGAGTTCTGTGACTCACTCATGAATCACCAGTGTGGAAAGTCTTGTCTTCTGGGAGGGAGTCTATCTCAGTGACTTTCTGGATGTGCAACTAGATCTCTGTAGACATGACATTATTACTGAAAAGATTATGATGTGAGATCAGGTCTTAGCCATTTCTTTTATTAATTAAAAAAAAGCAAACTCAAGGATCCACTTGTGATGTGTATTATACACACCAGCGGGATGAGGCATGTGCTGTGTGGATGGATTGAATGACTGCTTATGAGGCTAACAGATGCTCCTCTCGCTCAATTCATTTGCATAGTGGTCATGAGCCGGTGCTTCTCTGAGGTCCTTTGCTAGTCTCTAAATTGAGAGAAATGTCTTCCCTACTAAGGCTGCCAGGAGAAAGAGAAAATATAAGCAAGCGGGGTAGTGCAGGCTACTGCTTACTCCCTCAGTGAACTGTGTCTGCCTCTTCCTCCATGCGCTGGAGCTGTTTTCAGGATGCCTGGCGGTTACCAATAACAGCTACCCAAAGAGACAGTTCTGGAACACCAGTCATCAACCCCAGACTGTTGGAATGTGGCCAGTCTTGGGAACCCAAAAAGAGCAGCTTTTCAGTGGACAGAGGAGAGGAGACTCAGGAGGAAAGCCAGAAGCTAAGGGCAGCCTCTTTCACCTCCCAGCCCTTGTTCATGTAGTTACAGGGCTGCACACTGCCTCCCAGGCCTGCTATGCCCCAGTTTATCAAAGCACAAAACAGCTTTTAGAGTAAACAGCAAACGTATTTGACAACCGGCTTGGAGAGCTGTCAGCTCACATATCCTCTTAACTCCTGAGAAGTTATGAAGTGAGAAGGACTGAGAAGAGGGTACAGTGGCCAGGAAGGTTCTGACTGTGAGTGGCAGACTCCGCTGTCCAACTGGAGAACGAGACACAGTGCACAGGCTGGAGGCCACCCCCGCCCCTGCTTCCAGGGGTTTCCCCGCACGTCCAACACTGTGCTAAGCACACGGAAGCTCTGGAGCTTAGGTTGCTTTCCTTGCATATTCATCTCCAAGCTAGTTAGTGTATGCACATGTGCAGGTACACACACACTCACACACACACACACACACACACACACACACACACACACGACCATCAGCATCCAAATTCTCTCCCTGTCCACTGAATGACTTAGAGGGGATTTGTCTGACCTAAGGGCAGCCTCCTCCTCCTCCTCCTCCTCCTCCTCCTCCTCCTCCTCTTTCTCCTCCGTGTTCAAATCTATTGCTCAAGACACAAAATGATCTTCAGAGATGGGGCTCTTGAGACTCAATAACCTGGAAATCTTTCTCCAGCTTTCCCGTTGCCTCACGCTATCCCTGAGGCAAGGAACGCTGCTGAGCTGTTGGAGGAAGGCAGCAGAAAAGAAAACAAACAAACCAACCAATACTATCTGGCAGCGCTCATTAACGCTAATCCCACAGCCCTGCGGGGTGAAGATAAGTGTCCTTATTTTAACTTGGGGACACAGGTACTAAAAATGAATGTATATATTGTCTGGTGTCATGATGGGCTGGTGGCGGACTGGAAAACCCCTCCCCATCTACCCAAAAGATGTGCTCAGGGCTGAGTCAGCCCAGTGGGTGAAGAGAGGGTGCCTGAGGAATGGATGACTTTGGGGTAGATTTGGAGGAGAATCTGGAACTGGGGAGAAGAGAAGTGCTATATGATATATTAGCGGTGTCTGCCATGGGCGTTAGACCAAGGAGATCTATTTATGGGCTATCGGTGCTGTGCCGCACTTCCGAGACACTGTGCTTCTTAGACACTGGGATGTCATTTGCTGAATGGATAAATCAATGAATGGGTGAACTGTTACTTCTGATATTTTATTTGAGAAACAAGGTATAAGTCTACAGACCAGAATGGCCTGGAACTTGCTAGTTAGCCCCTGCTGGCCTCAAACTCACAGGAATCCTCCTGCCTCAGCCTCCCAAGTGTTGGGATCAAGGGTGTCAGCCCCCACTCTCCACTGTGAACTGTTATTTTTTTTTAATGCAGAGTTTAGGGGAAGGATTTGAAGCAGGAAGAGAGAGGGGCTACTTGGCCCTTTCCACAGGGATCCTGATGGTCAGAGATAAGGAGTGTGGGGTACCCTGGGACTAGAACCTGGAAACGCTTACAATGGCTAACCCACTCGGAAGCCTGAGAGTCAGGAAAGGTCCGGGGTCCCGGGAATAATGGTAGATGCCTGCATATATCAGGGACCTGCATTTAGAACAGGTGAGCTGAAAAGATTAGCTTGAAGAGTCTGGGTGAGGCCTGGAGGAGCTACTCCAGCAAGCCATAGACCGACAGCTCCCGGGACTCAGTAGTGGGAGGGGTCTCTTCCCCTGACTCACAGGCGCCCTCCATTCCAGCTGACTTGCACATTTATTTTCAGCTCCAATCAGCAAGAATAGGAAAAGCCAGGTGTTGCCTTCCTTTGCTCCCCAGCGTCTGGTAACACGCAGAGACAGACATTCTACCCCCATGGGAAGAACTGATACCCACAGCAGAGTAGTCCTGGCTCTGTGGCCATTATCACCATCGCTGCATTTGCCCCATGCTCTCAAGGCCCATCACTGATGTTACCCTTGGCTGGCATGAGCCTCTTAAGAGCCCTACAAGGTTGGTGTCAGTGGTTCTCATCGTGTACAGGGAAGGAGATGGGTTCAGAACCAGTAAGTTAAAAATCCAGAATTCTAAATTACCTTAAAAAACAACCTGAGTTTAATTCTTGCTGTCTTAACTATGTATCATCTCTAAAGAAGCCGTATTATTTCCCAGATGTTTAGGAACATCTGACTCAATTCTTTTTCATTTGTTCATGTGTGCATATGTGTGTGTGTGTGTGTGTGTGTGTGTGTGTGTGTGTGAGAGAGAGAGAGAGAGAGAGAGAGAGAGAGAGAGAGAGAGAGAGCATGTGTGTGATATGTGGTATGGGCAGGTGTACAATGTGTTTGTATAGGTGCAATCCCATGCTCCCAAGTATATGTAGGTGAAATTATGTGTGTGTGTATTTGTGTGTGTGTGTTCTGTGATAAGGGCATATGCACAATGTGTCTAATGTAAATGTGTTCCCATGTACATGCAGGTGTGGTGTGGTGTCAGGTGTGGTGTGTGTGTGTGTGTGTGTGTGTGTGTGTGTGTGTGTGCCTGCACATGTGTGCAGAGGTCAGCTGTCTCTCTCTATCGCACCCTCTCTCACTGAGCCTGGAGTTCACCGACTGGCTGTCCCGCAAACCTTAGGTACCTGCGTGTCTCTGTTCCCTGAGTACTACACCCATCTTTTAAATGGGTGCTGGGAATCGCATGACAAGCGCTGTACCGACTGAGTCATCTCCCCAAAGCTGATTCTTTCGGTTTTCAGAGAGAGGCAGAGAGGGACAGTGGTCCACCCAAGGTGAACGGTGTTGGAGGAAGAACTAGGTCTGGAGCCCAATGGTTAAACAAGTATGAGCCTTACAGCTTCCTGCACACTCCCTGTGCCCATCCCCCTGTGCCCATCCCCCTGTGCCCATCCCCCTGTGCCCATCCCCCTGGCACCCTTCCACTGCACTTCTACCCCTAGGCATGCTCGGTGCAGCTCCTTGGCCGAGTCTTCTCGATGACTAAACCTGTGAGTGTGTCACACCCATCCTCCCAGCCTGTCACCTCCTCCGCTGGAGCAGCTTAGCTCTGCTAGCTAGTGTCCCCAGCCTCATTTCTGCCCATTACCAGACCCACCGTGAGCCTCCTAGTCTATGCCTCTGCCCCACTGCAAAGATGATTCTGTCATTACGGAAGCAATCGGTACCCCCGGGGGCTTCCAGAACTCAGCTCGTGGTAGCATAGTGGACAGAGAGGATTAGAACTGAATTCATACACCTGGTGTGTATCCTTCCAGGCAGATAGGGTCTTTCTCCAGGTGGCTCATGGCTGATGCTTGTATGGGCCACTCTCCTCCCACACCATATCGTGGAAGTCTCTCAGTCTTGCCGTGCATCAGGGAGCTCTACATCCCGGCCTTCCCAAAGCCGGTACTTCCACGCATCCTCTTATAGCTTCTCTCAGATGCCTGGCCTTGACCCTGCTCTGCTGGAAACGGAGAGCACAAAGATGGTCGATTTACAGTCTTTGATGTCATGTGTAGCTGCCTCGGTATTGGCCTTTCCCCTCACTGCTGGGCAAGCTGAGCAATGTGTGAAGATCTTTGGACTCTCATCTATAATGTGAGGATGATATATACCCTGTAGAACTGCTCTGAGAATATTTCTGTGAATGTAAATGTCGCATGGTGCCTGGTACGTAATAGGTGTTTAGTAAACTGTGGCTATTTGCATCGCTTCTCTGTGACCTGCTGTGGCATGGCCCACACTCTGAAACTCCTCTGCCAAGACCTCATGAAAGGATGCTCCTCTGAGCCTGCATGGAACCTTGTTAGATGCTGCAGGAGGATGTCATGACTGTGGTGATGAGGATGATGAGGATGAGGATGTGGGAGAAGAGGAGGAACGGCAGAATGGGTGAAAGTACAGAATCCTGAGTGGGTCTCAGTAGTCACAGAGCAGCAGTTTGTTGAAGCAGAAACAGAGTTAACTTCAGAGCCCAGCAAGGGTATGAAACTTGCCACCCTCCACATAATGAGATCACTACTTCATCCCTCTGGGTCTGGACCACAGCCCCTCATTTTCTTTTCTTTTTTTTTTTCGAGACAGGGTTTCTCCGTAGCTTTTGGTTCCTGTCCTGGAACTAGCTCTTGTAGACCAGGCTGGCCTCGAACTCACAGAGATCCTCCTGCCTCTG